>NC_050606.1:1449025-1641525 GCF_013368585.1 Megalops cyprinoides
TCTGCTGTGCATTTGTGCATTTGGCTCTGCCCTGCACAGAGGGTGCTGTCCTGTCACACGGAGGTGACAGTTTTATTTTAGGGCACAGTGACACATTCTTGGGGCAGCTGCATGTGACCTTGGCCGACCTTGCTCAGGGTCAGTCACTCCTGCTCTCCCAGGACTATGTTTGCCTCTCCAGAGCCCTGAGGAAAGAACAGCAGCAGAAGCACCAGCCTCTGTTTCCTGGTAGCTGAGCTCTCTGTGAATGCCACAGCGGTTACATCAGAAAAAGGCTGAAACTGAGTCTGTCCAGAGTCTAATCACTCCTCCCATGGCTGACCCAGCAAGTCCCCTTTCATCTGAAGCACCCTAAACTGGGCACTGTGCATCTCACTGAGTCTCTCAGTCTTCCTCACTGCCTCTCTGTCTTCCTCTCTGAGTCTCCCAGTCTTCCTCTCTGAGTCTCTCAGTCTTTCTCACTGCCTCTCTCAGTGTTTTGTTGACAGTTGCCTTAGTGAGTCATGAAGATGGAAAGCAGATGCCGTTCCCCTCCCTGGGTCTCGGGGTCACACGACACGCTGCTCCACCCCACATTCACACAGGCTTTCCCCAGATCTCATTAACCCTTTCCTGCTGCGCAGCCAACACGACTGTGTATCCCTCAGCAGACGATGTTGAAATGTTGTTTTCTGTGTCTGCTAATCTGAAAACATTTCTGAATGTGAGTATACTCAGATGTAAAGGTAGTATGTTAATATGTTTCCAATAATGTGTGCTTTTTTGCGTTTCCCTCCCTCTTCTCTTTTGCTTCCTGTTTTTCCCTCTTTCACTCTCTCTCATGTCCTCCTCCCCCCCCCCCCCACTCTCTCTCTCTCTCTCTCTCTCAGATGACACCGTGTTCATGGATGAGGAGGATGAGAGGAAGGAGTACGTGCTCAGTGACACGGGCAGGGTCTACTACGGCACGGAGAAGCAGATCGGAGCTCGCACCTGGAACTTCGGACAGGTAGGGAGGAGGCGTAGAGAGAGGGAGTGGGAGAGGAGGAGGAATAAAAACAGAGACGGACAACAGAAAAACAGCACTCACTCTGAGAGAGGCCCGAGATGACAGTCTGATCATAGATCATCCAAGTCCAGCACTGTGTGTGTATGTGTGCATGCATGTGTATGTGTGTGTGTATATGTGTGTGCGTTTGTCGGTGTAAATGCTACAGTGTGGAGCATGCTGGCCCCCTGGCTGGTAGGATATAGCTTTCCCATGGTGATGCTGGCTGTACCTGGCACCAGGGAGTCTTTATGGAATACTTAAGATGCCTCTGTGGATGAAACCTTAGAACATGAGATCAGTCACCCTTTCTCTCTCTCTCTCTCTCTCTCTCTCTCTCGCTCTCTCTCTCTCTCTCTCTCTCTCTCTCTCTCTCTCTCTCTCTCTCTCTCTCTCTCGCTCTCTCTCTCTCTTTCTCTCTCCCTCTCTCTCAGTTTGATGAAGGGATCCTCCCAGCCTGTCTCTACATCCTGGAGAAGAGTGATGTTCTTCCCTCGGGTCGGGGAGATCCTGTCAATGTGGTCAGGGCCATATCTGCCATGGTGAGAGTAGCATCATTTTTCACCATTACCGGGTGCCATTCCCATTACAGTAACGACCATAGCACTGTTCTTTTTACCTTTTCATGATATAAGTACTTTCACTTTCTGATGCCAAAGTCACAATCACAAACACAATCACTGTACACATGTAGCATTTGCCGCTGTTCCTGTTCATTTTAGGACCTGCAGTTCTACCACTGTTATGGTGACTGTAGAAGTCCACATGTGTTCCAGTTAGGCTGGTAATATCAGCAGCTGTGATGCTGGTCATTTGTAGCGTGACAGCAAGTGGTATGTATCCACAGGTAAACACTCACGTGTGAAGAGTGTGTGTGTGTATGTGTGTCACGCGGCGTGTGACACGGGTGTGTGAGACAGGTGTGGGCGGTGCTGAGAGCAGTCGTACTTCCTGTTCGGCTGGCGGGTCTCTCTCCAGCACCGTTAGGGATGGGTGGGGTTACACAGGGCCGTTAGGGATGGGTGGGGTCACACAGGGCCGTTAGGGATGGGTGGGGTCACACAGGGCCGTTAGGGATGGGTGGGGTCACACAGGGCCCGCTGAGTTTGGATGGGGCTTCTGATACCCTGTGACTGAGCCCTCAGTCTCCTCCCCCCCTCCAGATTAACTCCCCTGATGACCGCGGGGTGCTGGAGGGGAACTGGTCGGGGAATTACTTGGGGGGGATGGCCCCAACGGCGTGGAGCGGCAGCGTGGACATTCTGAAGAAATACTACAGCGAGGGGGGCGTGCCCGTCAAATACGGCCAGTGCTGGGTCTTCTCCGGGGTCACCACCTCAGGTGTGTGTGTGTGCGTGTGTGTGTTTGTCTCCACAGTTGTTATTCTTACACTGCTATCGCCATGGTTACTCACTTTACTCTAGCGTGACAAAGTAAACAGCTACAGATGATAAAATGTTTGCTCTTGCTAATCTCATCTGTTATCATATGAGTGTGCGCGTGTGTGTGTGTGTATGTGAGTGTGTGTGTGTGTATAGTGTGTGTGTGTATGTGTGTGTGTGTGTGTGTGTGTGTTTGTGAATTTCAGGCTGTCCAGACCAGGCTGAGGCTAAAGTGGAGGGAAATTCCTCAGGACACTGCTGAAGCCTTAGAAATCTGGCACAGGCGTGTCTCCATACTATCACTATGAGCCCCCACTCACATTACAGCTGGGATTTCAGCTGGGGCACGACCTCCTGAGTGAGAGCGTGTGTGTGTGTGTGTGTATGTGTGTGTGTGTGTGTGTGTGTGCGTGTGTGTGTGTGTGTGCGTGCGTGCGTGCGTGCGTGTGTGTGTGTGTGTTAAACCAGGGCAAGTTAAGCAAAGGTGGGAAGTGAACAGGAAGAATTCTACACCCTCCTCGCCTCTCCTGGTTTAATGCGGTTATTTTACAGCGTAGACTCAGTCCGCTCCCCACTCTTCACATTTTACAGAAGCGCTGCCGGTACAGGGAGTCGAGAAGAATAGGATTTTAGTGTTAGTAACTGTCAGAAGGGCAACCCTGCTGGGAGAGGTTTTATTGCCTTGTGGGAGATGGTGGGACATTTTACACTGGCCAGAGGGGCTGTACTACTGAGACGCTCCCTTCAGAGTTCAGCCAATCACAATTTAGCTGATTTATTTTTCCCAGAATGCCCCATCTGCATTCCTCAGATGCTTCTCTGAAATATACTGTGAAACACATATGCCTTTCCTTCTGCACTCCATCCATTCTGCGTCTGAAAGACTGTGAAGTGAACTCAGTGTAAAGCATCTATCTGACAGAGTTCTTTGTTCACCCAACCGTCCCCCACAGTGCTCAGATGTCTGGGTATCCCGGCTCGAAGTGTGACGAATTTCCAGTCTGCCCACGACACGGATGTCTCCTTGACGACAGACGTGTATTTCGACGAGAACATGCAGCCACTCCATGAGCTGAACTCCGACTCCGTCTGGTAAGGGTGGCTTCCTGATGATGTCACGATGACATCACAGGGAAAACAACGCTCATATTTGGCAGAACAGGAAAGAAATGCAGATTTGTGTCAGAAAAATCCTGACAGGACACCAGCTAGGTGTCCCTACCCAATGACAACCTCAAGAAATTTTCTAATTGGCGTATCTCCAAAGATTTCAGGCAGATGAGCATCATAACTCCCTCTGCCCCCCCATCCCCCCCCCCATTAGGAACTTCCACGTGTGGAATGACTGCTGGATGGCGCGCCCAGACCTGCCCCCGGGGATGGGGGGGTGGCAAGCAGTGGACTCCACCCCCCAGGAGACCAGCCAGGGCACTTTCCGCTGTGGCCCCGCCTCCCTCGCCGCCATCCGCAGGGGATTGGTCTACCACAAATATGACACAGCCTTCGTCTTTGCTGAGGTATTCCACCTCTCTCCCTCTCTTTCTCTCTCCCTCTTTCTTTCTCTCTCTCATTGCTCCTGTCTCTCTCTCTGACAATCCCTGTCTCTCTCTCTCTCAAATTCAAATTCAAATTCAAAAGTGCTTTATTGGCATGACAAATAGGCACTTGTATTGTCAAAGCAGTCATTACATACAGAACAAGAAATAAGAACTCTTTCTCTCTCACAGTCTCTCTCTCTCTCCATCTCTCTCTCCTCCTGTCTCTCTCTCTGAGTCCCTGTCTCTCTCTCTCTCTGACAGTCCCTCTCTCTCTCTCTCTTTATCTCTCAGTCTGTCTCTCTCTGACAGTCCCTGTCTCTCTTTCTGGCCCCTGTCTCTCTCTCTCTGACAGTCCCTGTCTCTCTTTCTCGCCCCTGTCTCTCTCTCTCTCTCTGACAGTCCCTCTCTCTCTCTCTCTCTCTCTCTCTCTCTCCCTCTCTCTCTGACAGTCCCTCCCTCTTTCTCTCTCTTTCTCTCTCACAGCCTCTCTCTCTCTGACAGTCCCTGTCTCTCTCTCTCGCCCCTGTCTCTCTCTCAGGTGAACAGTGATAAGATCTACTGGCAGAGGAACCTAGATGGGACGTTCAGTCAGATTCACAGTGAAAAGAAGGCGGTGGGACACTGCATCAGCACCAAGGCAGTGGGCTCCAACGAGCGCGCGGACATCACCCACCTATACAAACACGCCGAGGGTGAGGAAGAGCAGGAACAGGCTCTGAAAGATCAGCCACTGACTGTCGTCTTGTTTGAACCTACCTCTCTCTCTGCAAACTCATTTGCTTCTCCATCTTCCTTCATCCTAATTCCTCTTCCCTCGCTCCTTCATCTCTTTCCCGCCAACGCTATCCGTCTCATCAGGATCGGAGGAGGAGCGTATCGCCGTGGAGACGGCCGGTCGCCACGGCACCAAGGCGTTCGTGTACACCTCCCCGATGGCGGAAGACGTGTGTATGGAGGTCACCATGGAGGGGGAGGGGCCTCGCATGGGGGGCGACGCCCAGCTGACCATCGTCCTGCGCAACCAGAGCTCGCAGCCCCGCAGTACCACCATCCACAGCCAGGTGGCAGTCATGTACTACACCGGCGTGCTCAAGGGAACCGTCAAGAGGGACGACCTGCCGGTCCAACTTACGCCCAACGAAGGTGAGAATCTGGAGCTTCTGCGGCCAGTTTGGCTCAAGCAGTCAGTTTAGAAGAGTGGCGAGTTTCTTTTTTTTCAATCGATATGTCAGTGTGAAGAAGAACTGGGATCCTGTATACAAAAAATACATTCAGTGAACTCTCAAAATTCAATTTCAATCAATACTTTCATCCATTTTTTCAGTGTTTGATTTTGAAATATTATGCCTATTGCATCATCATTCCTGCTGTCACTGAGCATGTGCAGTCAGTAAGCCCCTCCCCCTCCCCCTCCCCCTCCCCCCCAGTGAAGACCATCACCTGGGTCCTACCGTACCAGAACTACCAGGACCAGCTGGTGGACCAGGCGGCCCTGATGCTGACTCTGTCGGGCCGGGTCAGCGAGACCCAGCAGGTTCTGGCCACACAGCACAGCTTCCGGCTTCGGACGCCGGACCTCAACATAACGGTGAGACACGCAGCGGCTCCCTTAGGGAACGGTCCAACTCCAACGCGATCAGTGATCGCTAACCCCTAATCGCCCTAAAAATGGCAGTAAATGCAGAAATCTCCTGTGCTTTGTCCTCGCAGCCTGTAGGGGACGCTGTGGTGGGGAAAGAGATGGCGGCTGAGATCTGCTTCGTCAACCCCCTGCCGCGCACGCTGAAGGGCGTGGTGGTACGGGTGGAGGGTCTGGGCCTGCAGAGCGTGCGAGAGATCGTCGTGGGGTGAGACACCACGCCCGTCTGTCTGTACCTCTGTGTTTATCTGTGCCTGTCCGTCCGTCTGAACCTCTGTCTGTGCCTGTCCGTCCGTCTGAACCTCTGTCTGTGCCTGTCTGTCTGTATATGCACGCCTGTCTGTCTGTCTGTCTGTGTGTCTGTGAGCGCAGCTGTATTTGGCGTCTGAGCGTCTCTCTGTCCCCCCTCCCTCAGTGACGTGGGCGGCCACTGCACCCTGACGCTGACGGAGCGTTTCGTCCCCACCCTCCCGGGGCACAGGAAGCTGGTGGCCTCGCTGGACTGCCGGCAGCTCACTCAGGTGCACGGGGTTGTCGACATCATCGTCCAGGAGAAATAAGTGTGGGACTGGCCCCCTCACTCAGGGGGACTGCCTTTCCATCTGTCTGTCTGCCCCTGTCTCTGTCTGTCTGTTCATCTGATGATGATGATGATGATGAGGATGATGAGGATGAGGATGAAGATGTTGAGTTTTGCCAGTTTGCCTGTATTACTGGCGGACAGGCAGACATTGTTTTGTTTGTGATCTCAGTGTCTCTGGTGCTAATGGCAGTGACTGTTACTCCTGTAAAACAATGAAGAATGGAGTGGAGATCATCTTTCCAGGGCTGAAGGATTAAGATGAAGGTGTCAGTATTTAGTGGTGAGGCTGTGCTGCAGTGTCCACACTCATACAGGGGACTGCGCAGGTGCACTCACCTCTGAACCCCGTCCACCAATCAGCAGCTTCTTCATTAGGGCAGCACCCCGTTAGCAGATGCATTGCAGTATGTTAACATCTCCGCTCTCCTGCTTTAGATACAGCTTCTATAATTTTTTAATTTTTATAAAAAAATTTTTTTATAGCTTTTTAAAAACAATGATGTCACTGATCTCCGCTTTGTTCTGGAATGTGCTGTCTCTCTGATGCCCCCCCCCCCCCCCCCCCCCGCCCCCCAAATCACACAAGGTCACATGAATGCTCTTACTGCACCTGAATGTTGTGGGGTGGGGGGGGGGGGGAGAGTCAGCAGATTCTTGCCCCCCCTCCCCACCCCGTGCTGGACGTGTTTGCCAGGTTAGCCTGAGAGACTGACTCTCAGCTGTTTCACCCTAACTGTAGAGCCAGGGCTGGCAGGAGGCGGGGCATGGACAGGGAGCAGGGCGGGGTCAGGAAACAGGGCGGGGCAACAGGGCGGGGCTGCACTGAATCTATTACCGTTTCCACGGTGAGACCCTGTGCGCTTAAACACTCATGAGAAGGAAATTCATGTATGATCACCATTATTTATTGGTGTTTCTATGTACTGACATACTGTTTTTTACTTTCTTTCATTAATGTGAATAATTAAAAAAGGCACTCATTTTATTACCAAATAAGTGTTTACTGCTTTTTGCATTCTGACGCACACACACATGCACATATGCTCTCTCACACACACACACACACACACACACACACACACACACACACACACACACACACACTCACACACACACATACACACACGCACACACACACACACACACTCACACACACACATGCACACACACACACACACACACACACACACACACACACACACACACTCACACACACACATGCACACACACACACACACACACACACACACACTCACACATACACACACACACTCTCACACACTCACACACACTCTCACACACACACTTGTTCTCACACACACACACACACACACACTCGTTCTCACACACACACACACACACACACACACACACTGACATACACACACACACACACAAACACCCACACACTCGTTCTCACGCACACACACACACACTCTCACACACTGACACACACACAAACACACACAAACACCCACACACTCGTTCTCTCACACTCACACACACACACACACACACTCGTTCTCACACACACACACACACACACACACCCTTTACGTGAGGATGCTTTGTGCAGATGCTAAGCGCTCCTTGGCAGTAGCTGTACTGTGTGCTCACTGCTAGCCTCACAGCTGCCCTCACTTCCACCAGGGAAGAGGGGAACACTGTCTATACTGCCCCCTAGTGGACAAACTGAAATTTGCTAATTCTGTAAAAAAGCGCCTAAATTTTTTACATGATTTTTCACACAGTAGGATATCCCATATCGCATTAGAATGTGTTTTAAATGTCTTTGTTGGGAAATGAGACATTTTTCATTTTTTCCACATAAATAAAAAACTACACATAGATGATGTTCATACAATTTATCTTTTCTAGGATAACAGGATTGCGTAATTTTAACTTGATTTTATGAAATCATCTATTATAAAATACACATAGTAATTGACAATGCCCCAAAATCTGATTTCATATCACTGCAGAGATTAATCCAAAATAATAGCATGTAAAGTATGGAAATAATAACATCATAATAAATAATAATATAGAAAATTATGGCTGAATGCATGAGTAAACACAACCTATCATGGAAAACACAACAGTTACAGCTGTATTCATATATTAAACAATACAATTTGCAAAACAATACAATGCAAAATGCAAGTGATTCATTATATCATATTATATATCATATCTTTTACGGAATGTAACACACACACACACACACACACATATATATATATATATATATATATATATATATATAACATAAAACAATATATAAAACGTTATAATAATACAATACATAAATAACAGTTATTATAGTTATTAGTTACAGTCATTATTATCATCAATCTATTTTATAGTTTAGTTTAAAATCCTCAGATTTTTGATCTTACGGTCTGACCCATTTTCCTAAGTAAGTGGCTTCCAGTAGTACCTGGTTTGAGAGAGAATGCTGTGATGTAGCTTCCACTCTGACAGGATTCCACGACATCACTCAGAGTGAGAGGTGTCACATACTGTACCTACAGTAGGTAACCATGACTTATCCAAAGTGGTTAAGCTTTAAATTAGAGGTAGTTTTGCTGATCCCAGATCTGTTATTGTTGGCAACAGTATAAGATCCCCAAGGCTGGCTGCTGGTTTGAAAAACAAGAACTGTATGAGGCACGGTAGGTGTTGCCTGCAACTCGCCCGCTGGTTGTGTAACCACCTAGCGCCTCTAGTGGTGATACAGCACTACTGCGGCAGTCTCTGACAGTGAAGGAGAGGGGGACACAGACATTTCTAGTCCTGTTAAATAAAACTAACATGAAAAACAAACAAAAGAAAACCTAAAACTGCACTACACTGGAAAACCTGAAGGGAAACCGGGGAAGCTCCTTTCTACTGAACTCTGAACAAATGGTTGTTTCCTCAGTTTTAAAATGATTTCAGTCGGTGTGTAAACAGGGTGTGTCAGGACCTCTGGATATCAGTGTGCACTGTCATCTGTTTGAATGTAACCCCTTCTTTCGTCCCCCCCATTACACAAACGCATGGTTTTACACTCACTCATTCTCAAATACACACACACACACGTCTCACACAATCACACGTACGTCAGACACTGACACATAGACATACACCAGTGCACACACACCATATTTCGCACCTGGACCCACACACACTCTCTCAGTCCACTGTGTCACATATGTTGAGCACCAGTCTGTTGAATTCCTCAGGCTGGTCGGCGTATACATGGTGTGAAGCATCTTCTATGACCTAAAACAGGAGAGAGAGAGACAGAGCGTCAAACAGAGACAGACAGGGTGTTAAACAGAGAGAGACAGGATGTTAATGAGAGAGATGGGATATTAATGAGAGAGAGACGGGATATTAATGAGAGAGAGACAGGATGTTAATGAGAGAGAGACAGGATGTTAATGAGAGAGAGACAGGATGTTAATGAGAGAGAGACGGGATGTTAATGAGAGAGAGACGGGATGTTAATGAGAGAGAGACGGGATGTTAATGAGAGAGAGACAGGATGTTAATGGGAGAGAGACAGGATGTTAATGAGAGACAGACAGAGACACAGGGCGTTCATATCTCTCTCTCACCAGGGTGTGGGTGTAGCTGTGGGGTCTGAGCTGCTCCACCCGGCCCCCCGTGGAGCTGTCCACCCAGGAGCGGCCCCCGTACAGCAGGGTGACGGGGAGAGAGGGGGGCAGCAGGTGTACCCTCTGCAGCATCGGCCTCTTCGCCCAGCCCAGAGACTCTGCCATCGCCCGGAAACCCACCTCCCCGCTGGGGGGAGGGGAGGGAAACACATCATTAGGGTAACATGACAAACATTAACCTGCTGTGACAGTGTGTAAGAGGACTGCAGTGTGCTGTGACAGTGTGTAAGATGACTGCAGTGTGCTGTTACAGTGTGTAAGAGGACTGCAGTGTGCCGTTACAGTGTGTAAGAGGACTGCAGTGTGCTGTGACAGTGTGTAAGAGGACTGCAGTGTGCTGTTACAGTGTGTAAGAGGACTGCAGTGTGCTGTTACAGTGTGTAAGAGGACCGCAGTGTGCTGTGACAGTGTGTAAGAGGACTGCAGTGTGCTGTGACAGTGTGTAAGAGGACTGCAGTGTGCTGTTACAGTGTGTAAGAGGACTGCAGTGTGCTGTGACAGTGTGTAAGAGGACTGCAGTGTGCTGTGACAGTGTGCTGTACCTGGGTGTCTGAGCGTTGCAGTGGTAGATGTACTCTGTCATGGTGTCGTCTTCGAACAGATCCTCAAACTTTCGCTTGAAATCCGGGCGTATCCTGTTCAGCAGGCTGGGCCCTGTGGGGACGGGGTTCGAGGAGTGACATGTTTACAGCGTGTGTGTGTGTGATTATGTGTGTGTGTGTGTGATTATGTGTGATTATGTGTGTGTGTGTGTGTGTGTGTGTGTGTGTGTGATTGTGTGTGTGTGTGTGTGTGTGTGTATGTGTGTGTGTGTGTGATTATGTGTGTCTCTATGTGTGTGTGTGATTATGTGTGTGTGATTATTATCTCCCAGTGTGAGAGTTGTGTTCATTGTGGCAGTAACCCTTTCCTCTCTCCCAGCGCGACAGTTGTGTTCATTGCTCTGTCTCTCTAAGTGCAGCTTTTCAAGTTCCTTCATCCCCATCCCTTCCTTCCCAAATTCAAATTCAAATCCAAATTCAAGATGTATACGCATGGCCATACCGGTTTACAATACTGTCAAAGCCAATTATGAATGTATTATATACATACTCTCTCTCTCTCCCTCCCTCGTGCCCCGCCTCACCCCAGGGTCCCGCCGCCCGGATCACTGCCAGGGGGTTGAAGAAAGAGGCGACAGACGCCACGGCCTTCACCCAGCCAGGGAGCCTCTTCACCTGCGACCCCTCACCCCCTGATCCCTCAGAGCCAGGCTGGTCTATCTCAGGGAAACCCCAGGGGTCCGCCAGGATGAGGTGACTGACCCTGAGAGAGAGAGAGCAAGAGAGAGAGGGAGAAAGAGAGAGGGGGGGGGGGTGAGTGGGAGAGAGAGTGAGTGGGAGAGAGAGAGAGAGTGAGGGAGAGAGGGAGGGAGAGGGAAGAGCATGAAAAAAAGAGGGAGAAAGAGAGAGAGGAGTAGAAGAAAGGGACAGAGTGGGAAATAAGAGAAAAAAAAAAAAGACCATGGAAAAAAGAGAAAGAAAGAGAGAGAGGCAGAGAGAGGGAGGGAGACAGAGAGAGACCAAGATTATGAGTACACATAAATTCACAAAAACTGAGGACCTCACAGCCTGGAAGACCACACCACAGATACAGCGGTGACATCACCTCTAAGCCGCTCTCACCTCTCAGGGTACTGGATGGTGTAAGACGTTGCCAGGTAACCGCCGAGGCTGTGGCCCAATAGGATCATGCGCTCCAGGCCGAGGACCTGCCTCCACTGCTCGATGGAGCTGACCAGCTGCTCCTCGGCCTGGGCGGGGTCAGAGGGGAAGGGGGGCCGTGCACTGCGGCCGAAACCCAGCAGGTCGAAGGCGATGACGGGCCGGGACCGGCACAGCGGGTCCAGGTTCCGGATCCACAACCCCACCCCGCCCCCAAACCCATGCACCAACACCAAGGGGGTCTGAGGAGCTGAGGGAGGGAAGGAATACAGCACTATACAACTATACAACAGCGCTATTAATACAGCACGAAACACCAACACTGCCATGACTAATATAGCACTGAACACCAACACTACATTCAGAGAGAGGAAAAGGTTAATACAGCACGAAACACCAACACAGCGCTGACGGAGAGGAAAGGGTTAGCACACTCCTGAACACTGACTGAGAGCATTACACTGCACTGGAAGGGAGGTTTTATCTAACACTGCAGGTGTCTCACGATCAGGAACAAAACTGTGTGTTGAGCTGCAAGGAAGCAGGTGTTAATTTATATTTTAATAAGAGCACTCAGACGTTAATCTATAAACTGAGGTTAGAGTCCGATTTCTGAAAAGACATGCTTTTGTGTAACATCCTGAACCTTACTTGAATCGGTTACTTTTCAAGAACAGGTTAAGACATTACCCAACATGCACTGCACATAATTTCTGGCCATAGACAATATTCAGCTCACTTGGGAACAATTTCGAATGGGAGGGATTAGCTCCGAGATAACTGAGGTCAGCAGCTGTTGGAAATGAGTCTTACTCTGTGAGGGAAGGAGTGGGTACGAACCAATAGGAGGATGATGAACTACATGAACTGCGCAGTGAGATTACAGCCCAAAGCAGGACAACCTCACAGGAGAGACTGCCAGGCTGCCGTATGTGCATGTTTAACTCGAATCAACACCACTCCCACCCGCAGCGAGCGGTCCATACCGGTCTGTGCCAGTGTGCTGAGGTGCTTGTTGGTCACTGTGATGGTCCAGATCTCGTCCTGATTGGGTAGGGTCACGAAGCGGGCGAACAGGTCATTCTTAACACCTGCAGGAGGGAGGGGCAAGGTCATTCCCATGGCAACAAAGGACTGAACAGACAGATGAGAGAGAGAGAGAGAGAGAGAGACAGGGGTTTTCTGGAAGATCAGAATGTGCAAGAGATCTCTACTGATGAAGTCTGAGGGATAAAGACAGAGGCTAGTAGAGAGAGAGAGACGGAGAGAGAGACAGAGACAGAGAGAGACAGAGACAGAGAGACGGAGAGAGAGACAGAGAGAGACGGAGAGAGAGACAGAGAGAGAGAGAGAGACAGAGAGAGAGAGGGAGAGAGAGAGAGAAAGAGAGAGCGACAGAGAGAGACACAGAGAGAGAGAGAGAGAGAGAGACAGAGAAACAGAGAGAGAGAGAGAGAGACAGAGAGAGAGAGAGAAAGGGAGAGACAGACAGAGAGACGGAGAGAGAGAGAGAGACACTTGATTCACAATACCAAGGAACCATGTTTAGCGGCCATTCATAACCAACTGAGCTGTGACGTATTAAATTGTTCAGTTGTTAACAGGTTGATAGAGATTGATATTATATATCCCATGATGCACTGTGTGTTTAATACTGGGAAAAGGGAGGGAGGCTTGCAGACGACAGAGCCCTTAGGAGGAGGTGAACAGGAGGAGGTGAGGAGCAGGGTTTCGGCGATGACTCTCACATGCCAGGATCCTGGCCTCTGTGCTCTTCAGAAGCGAGGGTGACGTCGGTGTCCACGACAGCCACCACCCCCCGCCTGACTCCGGCCTGTGAGAGGAAGGAGGGAGGTGAACACCACCAGCGAGTGTTTATGTTTGCCCTGCCAAAAAGGCTAAAGCGCACTGAACTGGACCGTGTGGTGTGAGCAGGACTGGGTTATCACTGCTGGGTCAATGTTTGCTCGGCGGTGCTCGTCTCTGCTGTGACACGAGGTCTTCTGTGTCCGTTCCGACAAGCGAAACGTTGTACGATCGGCCACGTGAGGCGCAACGCCGTGCAGGGGCTCACAGGCGGACGGGCTGCACACTGCGGTCGGGAATCTGATAACTGGTTCTGCAGCATGTGCAATAACCTCCTCCACAAAAGACTAGGCGATGTGCGCTTAGTAATTCCTTATTTTATCTTTTCCTACTTGTTTCTTTGTATTCAGAGACCGTGTCACTGTATTTTACCTTCTACTGCACAGAGCCGTGTGTGTAGGACTGGTTCCTTATCAAATAAAAAAGCATTAACGAGTAAAATAATAATCATGATGATAATAATACAATAATAATATCAAAATGTATCTGATGCACTGTGTTTTACAGGAAAACTGTTACAAAGCACAAGATTGAGGGGCTTTTCCTGAGATTTGGAGACACCCTAAAGGTATCATTTTTAAGAGACATGAAAACATTGCATGCAGTTTATGGCTGCAACTCAGATCCTAGAGACGGAGACGGAGACCTCACTACCGGGGGCTTGCAGCGGAACTCCTGCTGCTTCAGCTTACAGGTACAACAGAAAGAGCTCCCCCATATGCATGTCAATCCTGTGTCATAGAAAAAATTCAAAATACATGTCCCTGATGCAACACCAATGCAAAGGCTGTCTTTCTGACAGAGACGCATTTTTACTAGTTGCTAATCCGAATTATTTTTAAATTTATGTGCCATTCCAATGAAATGCTGAAATTAAAAAAATTGGGGGGAAAGAGAGAGCAAGAAAAGAGGGAGAGGGAGAAAGGAGGGTGGATAGTGACTTACAGCGGGGAGCCCAGGGAGGGCCAGATGAAGAAGAGGACCAGAAGGAGAGCAGGTGGGGGAGCAGGACCCGTCATTCTGCCTGCAGAGTCCAGAGAAAGTGCCTGCTCTCCCCCTGCTACTGCCATAAGTACCACACTGCCAGCTGTAGCACTGTTAATCTGTAACTCAGGAACCTCTTCAGCTACACACACACACACACACACACACTCTCACACACACACACACACTCACCCACTCACACACACTCATGCGCACGTGCACACTCACACTCACACACACACTCACACTCATGCGCACGTGCACACTCACACACACACACACACTCCCACACACACTCAAACACACACACAGGCATGTCCATACAAAGTTTACTGTCCTTTTCATTTTGCAGTATCTGCTGTGTTTGCAAACTGTAGTCCACTGTGTCATCACCTCTTTAACACACATCCCAGTACTAGAAAGCAACTGAAACTGTTCTCCGATACTGAAATGCCCAATACATGACACAGTGTGGGTTTCAGGACACTTAATATTAGATGATTAGAGGAAGACAGCTATCCACAGCACGGGACCGATGAGAAACTGATGGTGAATTCTAATGCATACTACCGTTTGTCAGTCTTGTAATCTAACATCAGGGCTAATCTAATGTAAGTATGCCCATCCATTAGCCAAGCTTGCCTCCCAATGTAAAAGCATCCGCCGGCCAGTCACTGGGACACTGCCGGTATACTGATGTGCAGTTGTTGGGGAAATACAGCGAAACACGTAGATTCATTGCTGGATCAATGCGTTACCTTCCGATGGCAACCGTTGCCCACCATTTCAGCTAATACTCAACCTCGGTCCAGCTAGGTCACGTTTACAGGAAAGTCAGGATTCCCTTATCTACAAACATAACTTTGGAGGAAAGCCAGGAATCGATCAGCAGTGTTAATTTTACGAATTAACTTTTGAGCAAGTTTAATATAGTAATTTGTATGAGTGACACGTATTTGTTCAGAAGCTGAATATCGGTACTTGCAAATGTTTTTCCCATACTATTTTCTAAATTATCAAATGACCTGCGTAAAAGAAAAAAATCCCAGCAACACTGTATTTCGACAATATCTGTCTTTATTCACAAATGAAATAATCTCCCGTTCTCTGTTCATAACCCCCAGCGCTATTTCTGGCGACAATTCTTTTCATAACCGTGATAATCAGAAACTATTCGCGGACATCTAGCGATTTTCACCTGCAAAGAGCTGGCAGCAGACTGCCCGGTAGAAAAGTGCTGTGTCACTCGCCACACACTCACGAAACCGCAAAGTTGTCCATGGACCTTGCGGGCACTTCTTGGCGTAGATGTGATACCTTCCCTTATTTCTGTATAATTAGCGTTAAAACTGGAGCAATGGCCAGTTAATAAACACATATTACACCAAAGCCTATTGTGTGGGGTGTACAGAGTTTCAAAGAGAGACTCAGATTTACCAAGGAGATCTGAGGTCGAGAGAGTACAAAATCTAACCATCTTGGATTTATAGAAAGGAGGAAATGGATCGATAGCTGTTAAATTATACATAACATCACCGTCAGTATACGACGCTTCACTATGGGGAATTTCAAATGAAGGTAACAGGTTTCTTTTTGCTGCTTTCTATGTTTAAACTTCTTACCGTTTCCGGGCTTTTTGAACGAGTTAGCGAACTGCAGCCAGCTTTGCACTTCAGCCTCCAGTAAGACTGGTAACCGAGATCGATTCCCCAGAGCTATTCTTACTACCTCGTCAGATTCAGTGCTATTCAGCAATGGACAATGTAGCAAAAGATGACGAATTGCGATACAGGTCTCTTGTTGCTGCCAGTGGCGTTTACTTACTCTGTCTGGCTGTAGTCTTGTATCATAATGTGCGGCTAGGGAGAGATCACAAAACGGGATGCGTTTACACCGCTAACATGCTAAAACTAATCTGTGCTTTTTATGATTCAAGCTTGAATATGGGGAGATCAATGACTATGCATAAGTGTAGCCCTCCCAGACTTCCCTGTTCTTGTAACTACTTTTAATTCAAGTCATCTGACATCAAGCGTGGGCGGTAACGCCAGTGGGTTATGAATATTTATATTTTGTAATTACTCCGCCTATATTTATGAATAATGCTGCAAAAGTGACTGCCGCTTACCCCAAGAAACTTATCTCCGTAGGAATATTTAGTTGCACATGATTAATGAGCAGTAATAACAGTATTACTACTAGTCATAATAATAACGAGGCAATAAATAAAGACATTGTGTTTGTTTTGCTACATTATGTTATAAGAGAGCACCACGGTTTACATTTTGGTTATTAGTACTGCAGACAATTCACATGGTCATAATCTGTAGTACTCTTTGTTACAGTGGCATTAATCAATTGTCAGTTTGCAGAAGTAGACTAGTTAAATAATTACTCGCTATCCACTAGTTCCATAGAAACTCGGAATACATTATGTAACCGGGATTTCCGGTTTGTGCGACCGAGCCGGGTCCGTCGGATCGACACGTCATATGAATGAACGCACACTTCTCACAGATCGACTGACTGCTGAATTTAAACCAGATAGCTACCTCATTTTCCTTTAAGTCGAGGTTTTGCAGAACCAGACAAAACCATGTCTAATTCGGTTATTTCTGTAATATCTCGTTTTGTGGAGGAATACACGAGCAGCACGCCTAATAAATTGAAAGTGGTGGACGCCTATCTGCTGTATATTTTGCTGACAGGAGCGCTACAGTTCCTGTACTGTCTGCTGGTGGGAACTTTCCCGTTCAACAGCTTTCTGTCCGGCTTCATCTCCTGCGTTGGAGCCTTCGTTCTGGGGGGTGAGTCCCCAGTAACTCGCTACTACGATTTGCTGCTTAAGATTTATCGCTAGCTGGCAAGCTTACTGTGTATCAGGAGTTGGCTTGCTAGCTAACTTTTCGCCTACGTGTGTGTGCATGCAGTGCATGGTCTTGTTAAATTAGCTGTTAGAACTCGTTCAGGGTGCTAGCTACTTTAAATAGCTAGTTCCTATGTTTTCGATTGAGTGATTCACCACGGTTGCAACCGACATTGAGGTGAGTCGCTAGCTGGCGAAATCGGAAGGGATGGGAACACACTTACTAGCAGTTCACGTGGCTACTTAACCTGGTGGGTTGCAGTCAGCAGTCACGCGTTTAAATGCCATAAATGTTACATTTTCGCCCTAAATAATTCAGAAGTGGCAGTGATTCATGGGTTTTTTTGAGCTCAATAGCAGTGCGACTGAAAATGAGCAGCGCAGTTAAGTGGATCTGTCTGTCTCCCTCACCCCCCTCTTCTCCTCCACAGTCTGCCTGCGCATCCAAATCAACCCCCAGAACAAAGGCGATTTCCTGTCTGTATCTCCCGAGAGAGCCTTTTCCGACTTCCTGTTCGCACACACGGTCCTGCATCTCGTGGTCATCAACTTTATCGGCTGAAAGAGGGCCGGCCCTGTACCTGCCCGTTTCCCCCAGGTGAGTCCAGGCACGGTCGGTCAGCCACCGACTTTGCTGTGATGATTCTGACAGATGACAGATGATTCTGAAAATGCTGGGCATAGTTCACTCGCCCGAATGAGTTAGACTGCAGGCCAACCACAGCAGCACACCGGCTATTCGGTATTGAGATAAATAACTCAATTTACGGCTACTGTCACTAACCAGCCAGCGAGCATGAGTGACGGAAATCTCCAAAAACGTGGAGCTACAGGTTTGGATTCGCGTGGAGGGAATTGTGGAGAGGAGCCCTGGCCCTGAATCAGAGGGACACCTTAAGCAAAGCACGAAGAACAAAGAGTTACTCCCTTTTACAGACTGCTGTTTGACCATATCTACAGATTACTGATATTAAACATAAATATTTAATGCATGTCCAAAATATGGCTTCCCTTTTAAACAGCAGAAGTATTTCTTCTGTCAGATTGGGCGACATGGTCGGGGTCAGATGAACAGAATATGCTTTTAATGTAAAATAAATAAATAAAAGTTAAACAGTAGGCTATTCTATTGCATATCTCACTGGAGAACACTGCGGTACTGGGTGTCGGATGTGTGCCTACGCTATCTGCTCATATAGCGGTGTTTCTCACTTGCGGTCCTGACAGAAACACGGTATGGGGCTTTAGTTCCACCTGGGCTCAGTTAATCAGGTCTGATCGCCGAGTTTGGAGTTGAACGATGATTATTTGATGCTGTCGTCTGCTCCTGTAGGTGAACAAGAGACGGGATAACCAGAGACCAAAGTGCCGAAGCCTTTCAGTCAATCCGGACAATTGTAATATTACACATCTGTAATATCCACTGAGTCACAAAGCAAAACAGCGCCCCCACACTCTGCTGGCAGAAGAAAGTAAGTGCAACTCTGTTCTAATGAAGAATAGAATGCACGCAGCCACACGCGCTACCAGTAAATGTCTGAGACTCAAACGGATGCCTTAATTTTTTATTTTGTACTTTTTATACACTTATACTGGGGTGCAACTGAAAAGTGTTGCAAATAAAATCACGCAGAGTTTTATGATGTGTTGTCTGTTTGGTTTGTGATACACTTGCTGACCCATGTAACATCCAGTCAAATACACAATGCAGACTACACCCGTTACACTCAGGATGTATTTGCTCTAAATGCAGGCCATGCCGTATGGAGTATCCATATAAAATGTGTGTGTACATGACCTATGCAGCTGGATCATGTATCTTTGGACGTGGAAATGTGTGTATATGTATCCATACATTTTTTATCCCTCTATTAACACACACACACACACACACTCACACAATGCAAGCTGTGGGAGCCACTCCCAGAGTGACTCCCACTCTGTAGAGCACATCAGCACTGAGAGATGCAGGAGACAGCTCTTTTCTATCATTTTATTCTGTTATTTTATTTTATTTTATTTTCGGCCGTTGTCTCAATCTTTTATTCGTAGCTTATCGTAGTAACAGGAATGTAGGAGTCAGAGCGGTAACAGTGCGGAGCTACAGTCAAGCGCTCGTTCACACACACACACGGGCGTGGTTTCAGCACCCTGTCCCTAGGGGGCGGCGTGGAGCCCCGCTCCTCAGGTGTGCTTGATCAGGAAGCCGGAGAAGGTTGTAAGGCCGAAGGCGCTGTCGTCGTAGGCCAGCGTCTGCCCCCACAGGCGCAGGGACACCTGGTCACCCTGCAGCAGCAGCAGCACGGCAGCGTTGCTGCCGCTGTCCCCCGCGCCCAGGACCGCGTGGTCGTACACGCTCGCCACACGCTCCTCGTTCCTGAACAGGCTCAGTGCGCCGGCGTGCGAGCCCAGGGAGTGGCTGGAGAAGGCAAAGTAGTAAACCCCACCCACTGGCGCCGTGAAGACCCCTGCGGGAGGCAGGAGGGACAGAGACGCGCTGAAAGCACCGCGTTCATGCAGGAGGCGGGAAGTACAAAGACGCGCTGAAAGCACCGCGTTGCTGCGGATCCACGGCGCACAACTCCAGCTGACTAACATCAAAAGCCCTGCACCATCTTACAGATAACGTTCTATCAGGGGCTTAATGAAATGTGGCTCAATGGGCCAAGCTTTGCTCAATTAGGGGTTTGATGCGTTTCTTCTTATTCAGAATTCATGCGCTCCCCTTACCGGTCTACAGTCCTGTCACAACACTTGTGGGCTGATCAAGTATACATTGTATTCCTAAGGAAAAGAGAGAAACTCAAGGGATTCCTGCACCAAAGACCAGTATGCATAAAAAACTTAACTTGATAGAACTTAATATTTTTTGTCAGTGACGGTCCTGTTCACAGAAGAGTGGGAAACAGAGCGGCGTTTTATGTGCATGCAGAGGCCAGGTGTTCCTGCTGTAGGTATGTGATCACCACTCACCTGTGTTCCCTTTACAGGTATGTGATCACCGCTCACCTGTGGTCTGGCTGTACGCGTTGCCGCTGTTAGTGATGATATTTTTGAACACCAAAACGGTGTCCGTACTGTATGGTCCCGAGTGACCACGTCCCATTTCCAGCAGAGAAGCCGAAAAAGCCACCATCGGGGCATCTGTGGGCATGAGAAAGTCACGCAAACATCTCACCAACGTCTCACCAACGTCCACCTTATCACACCAACTCTGAAAACTAGCAGATCCTGTGTACGAAATCTGAAATGTTCATTTCCCACAGAGATCAGGAGTGCAACATTTCAGCTGCACCTACCAACACTGAGAGTAAAACATTTTTACCTTTTAAAATTACGTGTAACCAACCATGTCTCTGTGTTGGCTGTGTCTCTGTACTGTGTGGTGTTTTGGCTGTCTTTCTGAACTGTGCAGTGTGTAGGCTGTGTGTTTGTACTGCCTAGTGTATCGGCTGTGCCTCACCTCCACACTCGATCCTCAGGCCCTCCACCTGGGCGTTCAGGCGGCTCAGCTGGGTGTAGATGTCCGGCTGGCAGTGCGGAGGCGGGTCAGCCATGGCTCCCAGCAGCCCACAGAGCAACACCGACACCATCAGCCACTCCATCCTAAAGCAGTGTGCAGACCAGAGGCAATCTGATGCACAGAGACAACAACGCTCACTTTATACAGCACCCACACTCACAAAGCACACCCACACACACACACACACACACACACACACACACTCACAAAGCACACCCACACACGTATTTACACACACACACACACACACACTCACAAAGCACACCCACACACGTATTTACACACACACACACACACACACACACACACATTTACACACACACGAGTGAGTGTGAGTATGTTCAATTCCCCGCTGGGGGTCTGTTGTTGTACCTTTGGGCAAGGTACTTAACCCACAACTGCCTCGGTAAATATCCAGCTGTATGAATGGATAACATGTAAATATTGTAACCTATATAAGTCACTCTGGACAAGAGCATCTGCTAAATGCCAATAATGTGATGTAAATGAATACATAGGGCCCCTCACTATGTCTCTGGTGTAAAAGGAGAGCCAAGGATGTTTCCGCAGGACTTTGCTCCTGCTTGTTGCTGTCTGTGTTCGTTTGATCCTCCCTGTTGCTGCGTTCTGCGTTAGATCCTGACAGTGGCGTGGGAAGGACCTCTGGAGGAGGGTGGAGGGAGAGGTCTCTCTGACCCAGGCTGTGAGAGGAAGGGTTCCAAGCCTCTGGAGGGTGGAGCATTCCTTTCTGTGTTTCATTCATCTGCATCCAGCCAGGACCTTCCCTCCCCCGGCCTCTCCAAGGCCGGCATCCTCATCTGGCAGCCCCCTCACCCCCCCCCCCCCCCCCCTACCAAAATCCCACCTGCACCCCACTCCTTATTCTCAGACCAGCTAAGGATTACAGTTTATCAGCAGTCACAGGTTCCTTTATGAAAAATACTGGGTTCCCAGTGTATGTAGCTAGTATGAGTTCTGCATTTGTAGGGCTGTGGTGGAAATGTAATACCAGATTCAGCCAGTGGGTGGCAGTGAATTACTCACCATACATCCCATTGTGAGAGAATGTGTATAAAAATGGAATATCGCAATTTTTTAAGCTTCCACTGTTTTTCACTTTACACTCCTTTATTTAAGAAAATGGATTTAGTTTTTAAAATGTATTTATTCTCAGTGTGTAATTTTATTTTATGTCATTTTAATTTAACTGCACATGTGCATATATCTAACAGTGGTATCGTAACAAAACCCTAGAAATGTGTCTGATCTTCGTCGGTCACGGCCTTTTCCTGGAGTGAACTCCGTAAAGGAGCTGCCAGCCAAGGAGGAGGTGCTCAGTCTAAGCTATGAAGGGACTGGTAGTCACTGAGTTTATCTGGAGTTCAGAGTGTTTTTACTGACCTATGCAAACCCCTGGTGACTCCACTCAAACAGCCTTGTCAATGTCCAGCCAAATGAGTAAATTTGTACAAATGAACCGGACACAGCTGATACTATTCCCAGCATATCTGATCATTTCCCTTTAAAGTACTAGATAATGCTCTCCCCTGCCTATCTGATAATTCAGCTCTGAAGTACTGCATAAAGCTATGCCTAGCATATATGATCATTTCCCTGTAACATATTGGATAAAGCCATACCCAGCATATCTGATAATTCACCTATAAAATTATTACATAAAGCTGTGCCCATCAGATAATTCACCTGCAACCTGTTGGCTAGCTTTCCTCATGCTTTTGCCTGATACAGTTATTTGGGAAATATTATGGGCTGAAAATTTAATTCCATCTGTCCAAAGTAACCCATCCAAGACTGAACTACCCTCACGCCATGACAATGGAAGAGAATATTGTGACAGAAAAAGTGTCGCTCATTTAAAATAATAATACTTGCTAAATCTAAAATAAAAAAAATGCTGTCTTTCATCTGGTCGGTGAGTATTTTCCTCAGAGCACTTTCTTGAGTTCACTGTCTCTTTAATTTCCACTGGAATAAATCCATCTAATTTCCCAAAAGCAGGACTTTTACTGGTACACTGACTGACACACACAAGCACTCGACTGAAGTATCACTTTGGTAAGTTTGCAGAGCTCTGACTGTTGCTCTAGTGCAGCCGGGACAGAGACAGAGGGTGATGTCACCATACACACATTCCTGTCTCTCAGGGCGGAGAGTTGAGGGTAACTGTGCTGTTTAGCACAGAGAATGAGGGCAACTGTGCTGTTTAGCACAGAGAATGAGGGTAACTGTGCTGTAGAAGGCAAAATGTCTTTCCAATGTCTACTGTACATATGCCTGCAACACCATCAAACACACATCTACTATCCAGAGTCTTGAAACCCACACGGAGAGCTGCTCTGTAGTGCTGGGGGTGTGATTACACAGTCGACTACGTTCTGCGAATAAAAAAGATACTGGAAATTGCAACAGACTCTAAACTTTGTATGCACAATTCTCTGTGTGTGTGTGTGTGTGTGTGTGTGTGTGTGTGTGTGTGTGTGTGTGTGTGTGTGTGTGAGAGTGTGTGAGTGTGTGTGTGTGTGTAGCTGAAGAGGTTCCTGAGTTACAGATTAACAGTGCTACAGCTGGCAGTGTGGTACTTATGGCAGTAGCAGGGGGAGAGCAGGCACTTTCTCTGGACTCTGCAGGCAGAATGACGGGTCCTGCTCCCCCACCTGCTCTCCTTCTGGTCCTCTTCTTCGTCTGGCCCTCCCTGGGCTCCCCGCTGTAAGTCATTTCCTTTCTCCCTCTCTCCCTCAGTCTAAAAACCGTTGGTCAGTTTCTGAAATTTGTGGCAGTTCAAGCAAAAACTGTGTAAAATGAGTATGGTACAAAAGCTGGTTTCTTCTGTAAAAAAGCAAATACTGACTGATTTTAACCTTCCTAAGCCGGTGAAATACAGTATATTGAATGTTTTGACAAGATCTGGGACACAGAGGGTGTAGATGAGACTCAGAGTTACTGTTTGATATGGCTTCCCAGTTTTTTTTTTTTTGGGGGGGGGGGGGGGTCAGTGGTGTTTAAATGCATCGTGTGATGTGAGACAGATGTGTCAGGATGAACGGGTATTGTACTACTGTGTTGAGGTGTGTGCTGGTGTGTGTGCTGGTTTGCTCGTTAGTGTGCTGGTTTGCTTGTTAGTGTGCTGAGGTGTGAGGTCGCTGTCTGTGCTGTAGGTATGTGGTGGTGGCTCCCAACATCCTGCGTGTGGGCAGTGAGGAGAGTGTGTACCTGGAGGCACATGGCACCACAGGGCCTGTAAAGGTGACACTCACTGTGATGGGATTCCCTGGGGACCAGTTTGCACTCTACAGTCATGAAGTGACATTAGACCGCAGCACATTATTCCAAGCGCTGCACAAAATAAAGGCAAGTAAGGAGTGGATTGATAAATTATTTATGGCATGAGTATACATATGTTACATTTTTGTTATTTGCATTGTTTAGCCCCTGGGAGATTAATGTACAATACATTTTACACAGCGTCCATTTAAACTGCTGAAGCAGTTACTGAAGTCCTTTAGGTTCAAGAGCATGACAATACAGGGGTCCAGTCCTACTGCGGCCTGCAGTCCTTAGGCTGTAAGTCCAGCCCTAAGTGAGAGTCTAGGCCCTAACCCCAAGTCCAGCTTACAAACCTCAAGTCTAGGCACCTAACCACAAGTCCAACCTGCCACCCTCAACCAAAATTACACAGTTATGGGAATTATTGGTTGTGCTTTTGACATCAGAATCTCAAGCCACCATCATCTGTAGGTGAAAATACTATTGTTTTAATGTTCAAAAGAAATCTCTCTCTCTCTCTCTCTGTCCCTCTCGTTTTATATGTCTGCAAATCCTTGCCACTCTCTCCCTCTCTTTCTCTCCCCCTCTCTATCCATCTCTTTTCCTCTTTTCCTCCATCTATCCCTCCCCTCTCTCACCCCCACTCTTTCTCCATCTCTCTGTCTCATTCCAGATTGATGAACTTCATCTACAGAGTAAGCCCAACTCTAACCAGTATGTGAGCTTAAAAGCGAAGTTTAAAGACTCAGCAAACAAAGACTCTGTACATAATGTGGAGACAGTGGTGCTGGTGTCCTTCCAGTCTGTATTTATTCACCTGCAGACGGATAAACCCATTTATAACCCCGGGGAACGCGGTAGGCCTGTTTCTCTTCATAAATACTCACACACGGTACCAAATAAACCCCAGAGAAAAGAGCAGATTGGCCTTTCAGGATGAATACACATGTACTTACTGATGAGGCAGTTTCCACCTGTAATATTAAATTATACTTCACAAGTAATTGGGAATTTTATCCAACAGGCACTGGACAGGCACAGCTGTGCCCTCTAGTGGTAAGAGATCATAACTGTGGGATCCACAGTCTGAATTTGCTACAGTGATTTTTTTAGAACAATCGCTGTCCTCCAGATACCAGAATGCCGCTTTCTTTCAGCCTCCCATTCATCCATGGCTGCCAGTCCCAACATGCACTTTGTCCTCTGAACATTTTGTTTCCTTTTACAGTCAGATACAGAGTGTTTCTCACAAACACAGCAGGCAGGTCTGCCACCGACGTGGTGACTGTTCAGATCAAGGTGAGCGGGACAGAAATGGTATCTAAACAATCAAAGGCTTTTATAACCACATGATTTAAATGCATTGGAGTCTTTTCTTGCTCATGCTAGCTGAGGTTTTTCATTAGAGTAAAAGGCTTTGCAGAAGTAACAATTAAGATTCTCATTGGGCAGAATCATGTCATGTACCGTGCTTTAATTTAAACAATAATGACTTGACAAAGCATTTCCCACTCTGCTGAAGGGATTGAAAGCTAAGGAGACTCTTGTGATCTCAGAAACATCAGCAGAGCCACTTTTCAGACATTGTGTTTGTGGTCTCCGCTGTCAGAACCCACAGGGGAGCATCGTAGAACGGGACGGAGGTAGAACTACGCATAAGGGCATATTCAGCAACAGTTACATCCTGCCAGAGGGCGCCAAGTAAGAGTCACCACCTCAACATTTACACACACCGGCCGCCTATTTAAGATCTGATGTGCATGTGCGTTTGTGAATGCGTGTGTGTTTGTAAAATATGGACTCACAGGTGTGGTCAGGTACATGCAGCTCCACCGTGCGCTTGCCTCCCAGATTAGGTTCATGGACTCTGGAGGCAAAGCTGCAGAACCATGAAGACATTCTTGCATCCTCTGAATTCGAGGTGAAAAAGCATGGTGAGGAACCAGAGCACACACTCTTTGCTCTGACACAGCTCATAACGCACTCTCTTTGCTCTGACACAGCTCATAACGCACTCTCTTTGCTCTGACACAGCTCATAACACGCTCTCTTTGCTCTGACACAGCTCATAACACGCTCTCTTTGCTCTGACACAGCTCATAACACTGTCTCTCTTTGCTCTGACACAGCTCATAACGCACTCTCTTTGCTCTGACACAGCTCATAACACGCTCTCTTTGCTCTGACACAGCTCGTCATGCCTAACTGTTTTCTTGTTTTCCATTGACAGTACTGCCAACATTTGAAGTGATTCTAAAACCAAGCAAGAAGTATTTTCATGTGGATGATGGAGAGTTCAGTGTGGATATTCAGGCCAGGTAACTGCAGAACTGCACAATAACACGCAGCAGGTGCAGCATATTCCACTATACCTGTGTGCCAGAGGAGCGAAATCAAGCAGACTTCCTTTTATCAGCTCATTTTCAAAGAATATGCTCTTCAGATGATACTCAGTCTCTGCTTAAATGACCGTTAAAAAAACCAAAATGTAACAAAGTCTCTCATTGTCTTGCTTCTCTCGCAGTTCAGTTCAGGTTGATTCAGTTCCCTTTCGTTGCGTGAACAGATACACATTTTCCAAGGAATGAACCGGATGAACACAGCAGTTACGAACATGATAAACACACTGATGAAAACGCAAACGCTGCAAATAAAACCTGTGGAAATTCTGATTCTGATTCTGATTCTGATTCTGATTCTGATTCTGATCTGTAGCTCTGTCTCATATATTCGCTGTTAGTAAATGCCTCATGGTCCCTCTCTCTGAGTGAGTGATGTGCTCTGATTTGTGTGCCATTAATGAGAAATGGTTCTTGTGTGAACATTGTCAGGGCAGTAATAATGGAAGTGCATCACAGTGTGTAAGGAGCTTACTTTTTTACTTTATGAGTTTTGGTTTCCATTTTTTTCCTTTAGTTAATTTTTTAAAATATTTTTTGTTTCTCTCTCTCTCTCTCTCTCTCTCTCTCTCACACACACGCAAACACACGCAAACACACACATACACACACACACACACACACACACACACACACTCTCTCCCTTTCTCTCTCTCTCTCTCTCTCTCTCTCTCTCTCTCTCTCTCTCTCCTCCTTCTCTCCCTCAGATACTTGTTTGGTGTTGATGTAGAGGGCTCTGCCTACGTTGTGTTTGGACACATTGACAGTGAGGGTAGAAGAACCAGCTTCCCGGCTTCTCTGCAGAGGGTCGTCCTGCAGGTAAGGACAGTGAATCAGCCAGAGGGCTCTTATCTGTGCAAAACTGATGGGCCATTGATCAAGCCGTGAATAAGCTGAAATGGAACAGGAATGTTGAAAAGCAAAAGCAGTCATGATTTCCTCAATCTGTCTGTCCTTCAGTCAGGAACAGCCAAGGCCACCCTGCTGCGAGACCAAATCCATGCTGTTAATATCTACAACATTGTGGGCCATTCCATATATGCAAGAGCTACAGTCTTCACCATCACAGGTGTGGGATACTCATACATACAGTACTAATACTCTTACTCATACATTCATACATGCAGTACTCATGGATACAGTACTAATATTCTTACTCATACATTCATACATGCAGTACTCATGGATACAGTACTAATATTCTTACTCATACATTCATACATGCAGTACTAATACTCTTACTCATACATTCATACATGCAGTACTAATACTCTTACTCATACATTCATACATGCAGTACTCATGGATACAGTACTAATATTCTTGCTCATACTCTTGCTCCATGGCAAATGTCATGTTTACCACACACATTCATACAAATATTGACACTGCCTCTCATATGCTTACTACATACCCACACCCACACCAATTCTTATTTTATTAGTTTATATTCATACATATGCTCATATTTAAATGCATAACCTTACTCCTGTACATTACCTCTGGGCTTGCAGGTCGTCAGGAGGGTGTAATAGTTATCTGGATACCGCAGTTACCCTGCAACACCCACCAAACATGACTATTAAGCAACACAACCAGGGGGTAGCGGCAGTCCAACCCGTGCCGCTAATCTCCGGTCAGCAGGTCATGCTAGCTGCATTCTGGACTCTGAACTCTGTCCGCTGCCAGGCAACCTACAGCACAGCCATACTCAGGACTCTATTCATCTCTTGTCAAAAGAATGAAAAATGGTCATCCTCAGGTGCAACATAATCATATTTGAAAGCTAATTTCACACACACGTCAATGGTACATGTAGCAGGGAGGTACGATGGGTTCGTAATAAAGATTACATGTGGCACAAAAAAACGGACAGTGAGGAATTCACTTATCTTTGCATTCCTCACTCGCTAGCACCCCTTCGTTTAGGTCGAGCTCAGGCCACAGGCATGTGTGCATCTCTGTGAGAGACTGCAACCCGTATAGAGCAACACTACGCGGGACCAGAGGGTACAGTCCCTCGGTTGCATATATAACCATTCCATCTTAGCGATTAGCAGAGAGGCATCTGAGCAATTTATTTAATGAATTCTGTTCCTGTACCGCCAAAGGTAAGATGGCACGCCATCCTTTGCCACTCAGGGACTTCCGTCGTTGGTGTGTTCGAGGGAGAACTCTACGGGCAGCTCTACAATGTCAAACCACACAAACAGACAGTAGTTCTGCATCAAACTGAAGACACTGTGTTTCAGCTCTGTGTTTGTATGAATCTCAAACAACACCAACAGAAATATTCTCAAAATGCTAATAAACTGACAGTCAGAATATGATATACACAAATAGGCATGTTGAACCGAAAACAATCAAATGTACACTTTGCCATTTTATGTGTTGAGGAATCCATATAAATAGCATCAATTTTCAGCTTATTTCATACGCCTCTCTCTGCTGCAGACTGCACCCCAATGCAGCATAAAGAGGAGTCGCTGCCCCCAGCTCGTGCACATTTAGCGTTATTTTTTCTTTTATCCTCCTATAGGCAGCGACATTGTGTCAGCAGAGCTCACAGACATCAAAGTGGCCAAGTCTCCCTACAGAATCGAGTTCACCAAGTCCCCCAGATACTTCAAGCCCGGCCTGCCATTCGGTCTGTATGTGAGTACAGTGCCAGCTTCCCCCTGTGTGAGTACAGTGCCAGCTTCCTCCTGTGTGAGTACAGTGCCAGCTTCCTCCTGTGTGAGTACAGTGCCAGCCTCCCCCTGTGTGAGTACAGTGCCAGCTTCCCCCTGTGTGAGTACAGTGCCAGCCTCCCCCTGTGTGAGTACAGTGCCAGCTTCCTCCTGTGTGAGTACAGTGCCAGCCTCCTCCTGTAGCCACACAAACGTGCAGTTTCATCACCTGCGTTGTTCTGTCCAGGCTGTACTCGTGATAGGGCAGCCATATTTCTCAGCCCTGCTCCTGCTCCACCCTTCCCTTCCCCCTGCCTCCCACTGCTGCTCTATCTCTGTCCTTCTCCAGGTGTACCTGTCACCTACTCCACCTCTATCTCTGTCCTCCTCCAGGTGTACCTGCCTCCCACTCCTGCTCTATCTCTGTCCTCCTCCAGGTGTACCTGTCCCATACAGATGGCTCACCAGCAGGGGGCATCACTCTGAGAGTGGAAGACATGACTGCGATCACAGACAGGCACGGAACAGCCATTCTCCCCGTCAACACGGCAAAGCACGAACACCTGAAGATCATGACAGTGAGGACGAGAGACAGCAGCCTGCCTGCCACTCACCAGGCCGAGGCGAAGATAACCCTCTCAGCCTACGAGACAGAGAGCGTCAAAGAATATCTGCATCTCAGCGCACCCGGCGGGACGGTGGTGTCTCTCAACTCTTTGCTCCAAATTTCCGTCACCTTCCACAGTGAAGGTGCTCAGCAGAATCTCCCGACTGACTCCGTCTCCTTCATGGTAAAATAACCCCACAAAAATACAGCTTAACAGACAAATCTAGACTCACAACGTAGCTGACACTGCAAACCTGTGAAGCCCATGAGTGTTGCTGTCTCTGGGGTTCCGATTCTCACAGCATTTCAGCCTTGATTGATGCAAATGAGAATGCAGAGCAGAGGGCTGGGAATGTTGCTCCTTATCAGAATCTTTACCACCTGTCTGGCATGCAAAGTGAACGTCAGCACTTTAGTATTTGTTTGTATTCAAGTTGCAGCACATCCCAGGAGAGGGAGATGAAGGGGTTCTGTCTGAATGTGACAGGTGGTGAGCAGGAGTCAGATCATCCAGAAGGGGAAGTGGCCGGTGACAGCGGGACAGAAAGTCATGAAACAGTCCCTGAAGGTCACTCCTGAAATGCTCCCTTCTTTCCGTCTGGTGGCCTATTACTCCGTGCCGCAGCGCGGTCAGCAGATCATGTCGGACTCGCTGTGGGTTGATGTGGAGGATGTCTGCATGGGCACGGTGAGTGAGGGGGAGGGGCTTAGACTCTGAGACTCATAAGGCTTAGACTCTGAGACGTATACAGCTTAGACTCTGAGACGTATAAGGCTTAGACTGAGACGTATACGGCTTAGACTCTGAGACTCATGAGGCTTAGTCTCTGAGACGTATACGGCTTAGACTCTGAGACTCATAAGGCTTAGACTCTGAGACTCATAAGGCTTAGACTCTTGGACGTATAAGGCTTAGACTCTGAGACTCACAAGGCTTAGACTCTGAGACTTGCACATTCCTCCTATGAGGCTTGGATACTCACAGTCTCATATGCTAGGGCTTGTATTATGAGACTCTGAGATTTAGCCTCTGAGATTCTGACTTAGATAAATGGATGTAGACACATTGACTTGGAGTCAGAGACTTAGATTATCATATAACTATGTGTTTTGTGTGTACAAACATTCATTATAGCTCATCCTAGTTCCATTTTATATGAAGAGTCATGGCAGTGATTGGCTTTCTCAGGCTCTTGACTAATGATGTGAGAAATCAGTTATATATTCATTCAGAAGTCAGACATATGGGTTGTCCACTCTCTTCCCTCTCTCAGCTCCAGCTGTCCATTCCGAAAAAGAAGAGTGAGTACCATCCTGCAAATTTTATCAGGCTGCATGTGAAAGGAGATCCAGGCGCCATCGTGGGGCTGGTGGCTGTGGACAAAGCTGTGTATGCAGTGAGCAATAAGGGCAGGCTCACTCAGTCCAAGGTGACCATCCACCCCCCTATACTTAACTTAACTTACAGCTTCCTCCTCTACACTTACACAGCAATAACTGTAATCTACCTCCTCTACACTTACACAGAGGTAAGGCCACACCTGTCAGTTCAGTGTCTACAGGTTCCAGTGGAGCCCTTCTGTGTGTGTAGAGTAAGGGGGGTGTCATTCAGTCACTCCCACTCCAGGAAAAAAGGCTCCAGGATGCAGTGTAGGCTCATTGATGTTACCCATACAGGAAACATGAAACATATTTTCATCACACTCTCAGTAGTGCATTTGCTCTCAGGGTCATTATTGCTTTGAAACTGGCACCAAATCAAAGCTTTGCACTGGATATCAGAGTTATGCAGATAGTTATGTTAGTTTTGGTGCTTGAATTTGTGTTTTAAAAGGAAAGGTTTTAACTCATCAACTACACTTATATCTAATACGTAACAACAAATCTGAGAATGTAAGAGTTACAACTGAGCCATCTTGTATGTAAAGGTCTTTCCTGATCATCACGTTCTCGCCCTCTCCCTGCAGATCTGGGACGCTGTGGAGGACAAGGACATGGGGTGCACGCGGGGAGGGGGGCGAAACAACATGGGCATCTTTACAGACGCAGGACTGCTTTTCCTCTCCAGCTCGGGGACCAAGACCCCGCCCAGACAGAGTATGTTGCCTGGCTTCCTCTCAACCTACCCCCACCTCTCTCTCTTTTGAGGAGCTGCATTACTGTGTGTGAAACTGTTACAGTGTTTGTGAAACTATGTTACAGTGTGTGTGAAGCTGTGTTACAGTGTGTGTGAAGCTGTGTTACAGTGTTTGTGAAACTATGTTACAGTGTGTGTGAAGCTGTGTTACAGTGTTTGTGAAACTATGTTACAGTGTGTGTGAAGCTGTGTTACAGTGTGTGTGAAGCTGTGTTACAGTGTTTGTGAAGCTGTGTTACAGTGTGTGTGAAGCTGTGTTACAGTGTGTGTGAAGCTGTGTTACAGTGTGTGTGAAGCTGTGTTACAGTGTGTGTGAAGCTGTGTTACAGTGTTTGTGAAACTATGTTACAGTGTGTGTGAAGCTGTGTTACAGTGTGTGTGAAGCTGTGTTACAGTGTGTGTGAAACTATGTTACAGTGTGTGTGAAGCTGTGTTACAGTGTGTGTGAAGCTGTGTTACAGTGTGTGTGAAACTATGTTACAGTGTGTGTGAAGCTGTGTTACAGTGTGTGTGAAACTATGTTACAGTGTGTGTGAAGCTGTTTTACAGTGTTTGTGAAACTATGTTACAGTGTGTGTGAAGCTGTGTTACAGTGTTTGTGAAACTATGTTACAGTGTGTGTGAAGCTGTGTTACAGTGTGTGTGAAGCTGTGTTACAGTGTTTGTGAAACTATGTTACAGTGTGTGTGAAGCTGTGTTACAGTGTGTGTGAAGCTGTGTTACAGTGTTTGTGAAACTATGTTACAGTGTGTGTGAAGCTGTGTTACAGTGTGTGTGAAGCTGTGTTACAGTGTTTGTGAAACTATGTTACAGTGTGTGTGAAGCTGTGTTACAGTGTGTGTGAAGCTGTGTTACAGTGTTTGTGAAGCTGTGTTACAGTGTTTGTGAAGCTGTGTTACAGTGTTTGTGAAGCTGTGTTACAGTGTTTGTGAAGCTGTTTTACAGTGTTTGTGAAGCTGTTTTACAGTATAATTAGGAGCTATGTCAGCATGTAGACCTGTGCTAGATTGTGAGGAGCTGTGTTATAGTGTCAGGCAGCACAGGCTAGGACTCAGTCGCAGACCCAAAAACGCGAGGGCAGAGAAACACACGGCAGAATCAAAAACCAGTACACAGGCAGGGTCAAAACCAGAGAGGCAGTCCGAGGGCAAATCCAAAAACGGGAAAGTCAGAACGGGCAGGGTCGGAAAACGGGAGGGCACAATCAGGCGAACAAAGCAAAGCGGCAGGCAAAAAACGGAGTCAAAAACAGGCAGGTCGAATCACAAAAAACAGCGAACAAAGATAACGCGGGGACGAAACAGGTAGTAAACTACTGCTACGAACTAGCAAAGACTGCACAGCGAGCAGGGCATATAAAGGGACAGACCGACGAGGGGATGAGATGCAGGTGCGCAGGTAATCAGGCGGAGACAGGGCGGAGAGAAGGGCCGGGCAGAAACACAAGGGAAAAAAGAAAAAAAAAACCAAAAGCGCAGGGCTAGGAGGCGGGAGCCCTGACATATAGTGTGTATGGACCTATGTAAAAGTGTTAGGGACATGTGTATGGAGCTATGTTAAAGTGTTAGGGACTGCGTTGTGTGTACAAAGCCATGCTACAGTGCATTAGGAGAGGTGTGTAGAGCTGTCTTAGAGTTGAAGAGTTGTGATAGTGTTGGGGGCTGTGTTACAGTGTGTACAGGATGTATGAAGCTATGTTATAGTGTGTGAGGAGTTATGTTACAGTGTTAGTGGCTGTGTTACAATGTGTACAGCTATGTTACAGTGTGTGAGAAGTTGTGTAACACTGTTTATGGAGCCATGTTACAGTGTGTTTTATGATGCAGTTTTGCTCCACCTGAAAAAGGTCTTTAAAGCTAAAATCCTCTCGCTGGTTCTCTCCTTCCCTCCTTGTGCCCCAGCTCACCTCTGCCCCTCCGACAGCCCACACAGAGGACGGCGCGCCCTGGTGCAGTCAGGTGAGTCGGCCATCAATGATAGAGAGGCAGGCGGCCGTGGGGCACAATGGAAAACAGCCAGGCCTGCAACCCGAAGGCCGCTGTGCTCTGAATTCGAGAACCCGAATTCCTCCTGTGAATGCCAAGCCGTAGAAACATTGGATAACATCCAAAGAGGTCTATCTATGTATGCCGTTCTGGATAAGGGCATTGAGATAATCTTCAAAGCAAAGCTAAAGTAAATGAGAGAGGCCTACTGTTGGTTGTTAGCCACAAGCATGAGAAGATGGCTAGGTATCTACAGCAGGTTGCTAGACTGATTGTGCTATTTATCTATCCAGCTATTTAAGGGAAAGTGTGTACATAAATAGCACACACACACACACACACACACACACACACACACACACACACACACACACACACTATCTCTCATGTTTGTCAGTGATCTGTGCTTTTTTATTCATTTCAGACAGCGAGACCAGCTTTATGGAGGACATTTTTGTTCGTCACGTATTCAGTAGCAGCTTTCTGTGGGTTATGCAGGAGCTGAGAGGAACCCCAAAGGATGATGGGTAAGATTTAGGAAATAGAGAATTTGCTGTTATGGAAACCAGTATACAGTGGTCTCCAAGGACCAGCATTAGAAAATACTGGGACATGCTAACCACTGTCACATTTTGTTAATACATGTAATAATCTTTATTGTTGAGGGATATTTTCCAAAAGAAGAGACTGCCACTCAAATCAGAGAGGAGAACTGAGAGTGGGAGAAGGGTTATTTTTTTCATGACATAGTGTACGTACATGGATGTGAACATACTCCTTTGTGTGTGCATCCATGTACACGTTGACGTGGTGACCTTTGCTGTTAGGGATGGGGATATTCTTTTATTGTTGGCGCTCACAGTTGAGAGAGCATACCAACTGCATTTAAACCGATGCTCTCATCTGGGGCTAGCTGAGAATAAATCGCAGGACAGAAGCACAGTCTCAATCTGACACTTATTCTGAGAGATCATTATTTTAGTGGGCTTTTTTGTGTTACTGCCAGGGCCCCCAGTCTGACAGTACTGCTTCAGCAGAGAAATGTTTTAGCCCCCACTCCATGTGTGCACAGAACCAGAACCAGGCTATCTGCTCACTGGATTTGTCCACAGATACATGCCAATAATCATATAATCAACAATCAATACGCATTTCCTCAATAATCACGTGACCAATCATATAATCAATAATCAATATGCATCTCCTGGTAAAGGCGGTGTACCGCAGAGCGTGCATCTGGGGAGCAGCAGACATGGAACTTAAATTCATTGTTGTTTTATTTTTTTGCCAACACCCCCTCTCCCCTCAGCCTTGCCACCTTTGAACAAATATATGCAGTTAAGGATTCAACCACTCAGTGGCAGATCTTGGCCGTCAGCTCATCTCCCACCACAGGTAGGGGGCGCACACACTCATACCATGAGGCATTCACCAGTGCCCTGCTTCATGACTGGCCTGTCCATCTGTTTCTCTGCACAGGGTCTGGTGTTCTTGAGTGGGCCATGATATTTGTCCATCTGTCTGTCTGTCTCTGTTTATCTGTACAAGGTCTGGTACACCTGACTGATAAGCCTCACTACATCTGCATCGATCTGTCTGTCTCTCTGTCTCCCTGCCTGTCTGTCTGTCTCTCTGTCTGCCTGTCTGCCTGTCTCCCTGCCTGTCTTTCTGCCTGGCTGTCTGTCTCTCTGTCTGTCTGTCTGCCTGTCTCCCTGCCTGTCTTTCTGCCTGGCTGTCTGTCTCTCTGTCTGTCTGCCTGTCTCTCTGTCTGTCTGTCTGTCTCCCTGCCTGTCTTTCTGCCTGTCTCTCTGTCTGTCTCTCTGTCTGTCTGTCTGTTTCCCTGTCTGTCTGTCTGTTTGTACCTCTCTGTGCAGGGTCTGGTTTCCTGAGATAAGTTATTGCTTCTGTATCCGTCTGTCTGTCTGGTCCCCCCCACAGGCGTGTGTGTGGCTGAACCTGTGGAGGTGACGGTGAAGAAGCGCCTCTTCGTAGACCTGCTCTTGCCTTACTCAGTCGTAAACAAAGAGCAGGTGGAAATTAAGGTGGTGGTGCACAACTTCTACTCTGCATCTCCAGATTCACTCTCGGTATGTCTCTCTCTCTCTCTCTCTCTCACACACACACACACACACACACTCTGCCTGTATGTCTTTTTCTCTTTCCCTCTCTCTCTCCCTCCCTCTCTCTTTCCCTCTCTCTCTCTCTCTCCCTCCCTCTCTCTCTCTCTCTCTCCCTCTCTCTCTCTCTCTCATTGCCGGTACATCTCTCCCATTTTGGATTTTTGGCATGTACACATCCCCTCCCTTTGGTCTTTTCACCAGCAGTGTGTCTCTTCGGTGCCTGCCTCACTGTCTCCTGCGTCTCCCAGGTAACAGTGGACCTGCTGGAATCTGAGGGTATCTGCAGCCTGGCCAGTGAGAAGGGGAAGTACAGACAGGAAGTGGCTGTGGACGCACAGTCCAGCAGGGTGGTGCTTTTCACCATCGTCCCCCTGCAAGTGGGCAGCCATGACATCACAGTAAAAGCCTTCAGCATGGAGGAGGAGCTCGGAGACGGTGTGAGGAAAACGCTGCTTGTCGTGGTGAGGAGCGCGTGCGAGTGCAGGAATGGGGTTTTACCTGTTTGTACGTGTCCATGGTGAGCCTCTGTCTTCCTTCACCTAGCCCCAGGGAGTGCAGAAAACCAGGACCATGCTGAGGACTCTGGACCCCTCCATCACGGGTAAGTGACTCACCGCTGGCCTCCGGTGGTATCTTTAAGTCTTTCTGTGAAAAGAGATGTTAAAATGATTTAGTACAAGAAAAAAAAAATGAAAATAAAGATCCTGTCTGAAAAAAAGCTAATTTTTCAGTGTGCACATTAATTGAAAAGGTAGGATAAAGATATATGCCACTATGGTTTTTTTTTTCCTGTTTTGCTAATGCTAAGTATGTTTTTGTATTTTGGGTCTGATTGACATGGAGAGGAACGTGTGGTTTTGGGTCGGATTGTTGATTGGACCGGAGAAGAACATGGTTTGGAGCCTGATTGTTGATTGGACCGGAGAGGAACACATGGTTTTGGTTCTGAGCACTGATTGGCTGGATATTTGTCTCTTCAGGTGGGAACCAGGAGGAGACCTTCTTTCCACCACCTCTCCCCTTGCAGGTTCCGGGCACGGAGGCAAAAACTTTCATCACTGTCTTTGGTAATATCACTGCTCTCGCTGCATTCTGGGTAACTGACTAGCCAAAGTTATTCCTGAAGTGGAGAATTCTGAACGTATCATTGCTTGCACACTGATGAATGGTGTGAGGGCGGGGTCACAGAGAACACTGCAGTGCACTGACACTCGCACGGCAGCACAGCTGTGCGGTGAGTGTGCATTTCTCTTCTGCCACGTGCAATGGTGAAAAGTTATTGTATGCTTCCCACACGTCTCCCACAACATTATCCTCATAGCCACGCTTATCCACAGCAACTTACAGAGGAGGAGTACAAAGCGCATCTAGTAGAATGGTACAAAACATAGTAGAAGCAGGATGTTACAAAACATATTCAAACATGTGTCAATGCCCAGCACAACGCTGAGATCCCATACCTGGTTCACAGAGTAAGTTCAATCTGCTGAAAACATGCACAAACTCTTTTCTCACGCTTTCTACGTGCATTCTGTACTCACGGCTTATTGTCAGCCTGTGAGTTCTGATTCAAGGCATCTGAAAGATATCAAAAATCCTGCCTCTATAACCCACTCCCACACCACCACAATCCCACCTCTATAACACACTCACACACCTTCACACTGCTGCCTCTATAACCCACTCACACACCACCACAATCCCACCTCTATAACACACTCACACACCTTCACACTGCTGCCTCTATAACCCACTCACACACCTGTTTATGCTGTTACTAGGAGACGTGCTGACAGACAGGGTGCAGAACTCTCTCTCGGGCTCGGTTCTGAGTGGACTCCTTCGCATGCCTGGTGGGAGTGTGGAGCAGAACTTGGCCTCCATGACATCCCCTCTTATTGCCATTCACTACCTGGACAGTGCCAACGCCTGGGAGAGCGTGGGGGTACAGAGGAGGCAGGAGGCCCTGGCGTACATACGTGCAGGTAAAGGGAAACCGATCCTCTTTGATCCCCTCTCCCCCTGCCCCCCTGTCCACCTCTCCCTCCCTCTTTTCTACACTCCTCTTTCCTCTGCTCTTCCTCCTTTTCCTCCTCCTCCTCCCCTGTGCCCCTTCTTTGGTAATAGAGGACACAGTGATGTGTGGAGCAGGGAGCTTAAAACATAATTCTGCATGTCCAGGTTCCAAGCGCTGAGAGGCTGATCAGGATTGCACATGTATGTCATACCCTGCTACAAATAAAACAGCCCACATCCTGCACCAGGACAATACTGCCCCCTACTGTACAAATCCCATCCATGAGTTACAGCTTGACATGAGATGCTTACGTGATACGATATGTAAAGAATGTGTGTACAGATGTGTCATTGAATAGGAAGCTAACATATCCTTACAATAAATTTCTCAGCCTTTTGCATGTTCTCTCTCTCCAGGTTACGTCAACCAACTGCAGTATCGTAAGAATGATGATTCATACCCTCCCTATAACAACGAAAAATCCAGCACATGGTAATTCATAACACCCTGACACCAAGCAAATTCATACATAGAGCAGTCTTCAGGGCTGCAGTGTGGAGCAGCGGTCAGGGCAGCAGTGTGGAGCAGTGGTCAGAGCAGCGGTCAGAGCAGCAGTGTGGAGCAGTGGTCAGAGCAACAGTGTGGAGCAGTGGTCAGAGCAGCAGTGTGGAGCAGCGGTCAGGACAGCAGTGTGGAGCAGTGGTCAGGACAGCAGTGTGGAGCAGTGGTCAGAGCAGCAGTGTGGAGCAGTGGTCAGAGCAGCAGTGTGGAGCAGTGGTCAGGACAGCAGTGTGGAGCAGTGGTCAGGGCAGCAGTGTGGAGCAGTGTTTTAATTGCCTCAGTTACGCACTCATCCTGATTGTGAAGGCTTGATGGTGTGCGTCCTGCGGTTTTTCAGGGTGACAGCGTACACAGCCAAGGTGTTTGCGCTAGTCTTCCTGTATATGGAAGTGCAGGAGGATCACGTGTGCCTCCCCCTGAAATACCTGGCACAGAGTCGCCAGTCCCCTGATGGCCATTTTCGAGAAGATGCAGCAGTTTCTGACCAAAGCATGACGGTAACACATCCCACATTCAAATACAACCCAATGTACAGCATGCTGTTTTTATTAGGATAGCATTACATACGTACAGAGCCGTACGCAGTAACTACAGAGATGCAAGCACTGTGGCTACACCCTTCCTCCAGAGATAAGCCAAGAGCAGACTAGCTCATAATGAATGATGTGCGTAAGAGTGGCTATAGATGCTATCCTTTATAATGTTAGCAATTTGTTTCGATTTATATTCAAAATGAGTCTGGATTTATACTTTAATAAATATTGTATTTATCTAAGAGGGTATATATTGCTTATTTTCTTGCTAATCTGCTTAATAATACTACTATGAGTACTAATGATAACAGCGATCCCATTCTGAGAACATTTCTCAGCATTTAACACATTTCCCTTTTTTCAAAAGACTTTCCACAAGGAGGAGCAGGTGCATCTCAGTCTCTACCTCTCTCTCTGTCTCTTCCTCCATTTCTAACTCTCTCTGCTTCTCTCTCCCTCTCAGGGTGGAGTGAAAGATGGAGAACATACTGCTCTCACCGCGTTTGTTCTGATTGCCATGGCGGAGGCCAAGGATATCTGTCAAAGCAGGGTCCCTGTGAGTTGGAAACATTCATACAGCAGGGCTCAGAGCAGCAGTGCTCAGCAGGGGGCAGTGTGGAGCAGTGATTTGGGCAGCAGTGTGGAGTAGTGGTCAGAGCTGCAGTGTGGAGCAGTGGTCAGCAGGGGACAGTGCGGAGCAGCAGACAGATCTACAGTGTGTGTTATGTGCCTGTATGTGTAGCAGCTGAGCAGAACTGCTGTCCGACCTGTGGTCTCACTCCTCTGTGTGTCTGTGCTCTGCTGCAGGGGCTGGCCAGCAGCATGCAGCGTGCCTCCCAGTACCTGAGCGGTCGCCTCTCCAGCCTGTCCAGCCCCTACTCAGTGGCCATTTCCTCCTACGCCCTGGCCCTGCTGGACCAAACGTCGAGCACACTGCTCAGCCAGTTAAAGAGAGTTTCTGCATCAGGTGAGTGTTTCAGTTCATCTCAGCAAGATGCTTAACATAAACGAAATGCCCCTGTCTCTGTCTCATACCTCCTCTGTCTCTCTCTCACTGCTCCTGTCTCTCTGCCTGTCTCTGCAGATGGCTCTCACTGGGGTGGGTATGATGCAGTCGGTGTTGAGGCTACAGGATACGCGCTGCTCACTCTGCTGAAGCTGGGACAGCTGGACCAGGCGGCTCCTGTCAGTCGCTGGCTGATGGAGCAAGTTGATTTGAGTGGCAACTATGGTTCCATACAGGTAACCACACTTACCACACACACACACACACACACACACCATTCAGATAACCACACTTACCACACACACACACACACACACACACACACACCATCCAGATAACCACACTTACCACACACACACACACACACACACACACACACCATTCAGATAACCACACTTACCACACACACACACACACACACCATTCAGATAACCACACTTACCACACACACACACACACACACACACACACACCATCCAGATAACCACACTTACCACACACACACACACACACACACCATCCAGATAACCACACTTACCACACACACACAACACACACACACACACACACACACACACACCATCCAGATAACCACACTTACCACACACACACAACACACACACACACACACACACACACACCATCCAGATAACCACACTTACCACACACACAACACACACACACACACACACACACACACACACACCATTCAGATAACCACACTTACCACACACACACACACACACACACACACACACCATCCAGATAACTACACTTACCACACACACAACACACACACCATTCAGATAACCACACTTACCACACACACACACACACACACACACACACACACACACCATCCAGATAACCACACTTACCACACACACACACACACACACACACACCATTCAGATAACCACACTTACCACACACACAACACACACACACACACACACACACACACACACACCATCCAGATAACCACACTTACCACACACACACACACACACACACACACACACACACATACACACCATCCACATAACCACACTTACCACACACACACAACACACACACACACACACACACACACACACACCATCCAGATAACCACACTTACCACACACACACAACACACACACACACACACACACACACACCATACAGGTAACCACACTTACCACACACACACACACACACACACACACACACCATTCAGATAACCACACTTACCACACACACACACACACACACACACACACACACACACACACACACACACCATCCAGATAACCACACTTACCACACACACACACACACACACACACACACACATACACACACACACACACCATCCAGATAACCACACTTACCACACACACACACACACACACACACACACACACACACCATCCAGATAACCACACTTACCACACACACACAACACACACACACACACACACACACACACACACACCATCCAGATAACCACACTTACCACCAACACACAACACACACACACACACACACACACACACACACACACACACACACACACACACACACACACATACCATCAAGATAACCACACTTACCACACACACACCACACAGGGTCCCAAGTGGCCTCGCCTAACTGATCTCAGGTACCTTGCAAGTTGCTTGGATAACGTCAGCAGAGTACTAACTATTCTCTATTCTTGGTGCCAACTTCACTGTGGTGCACTGTGGAAAAATACCTGCTGGCTACATGGGAGTGCAGTCATCTTATCTTGCGTTAAGTGCAGTTTCTGATTCTAAAGACAGGGGTGCACGAAGCAGGAAAAAAAAAAAGAAAAACAGGATTTTTTATGTTCTGGAAAGGATGTTTTGTGTTTTATTTGCTTATGGTGATATGGGGATTGCTGTGTTTTCTGGGTCTCTGAGTAATCATGCTTTTCATTTACAGTTCTTTAAAGTCCTTCAGAGTCACCCCTCTGCCTCACTCTTCTCCTTCCAGTGTACCATGGTGGTTATTCAGGCCCTGGCGAAGTACCAGTTACAGCAGCGCTCCCTAGAGGACAGAGGCCTTGAAGTGAAGTTGCTCTTCGGGAAATGGAAAGCAGTCTGGCTGTTTAGTACAGCCAGCAATCCTGTGTCTCGAACCGAAAAGGTGAGAAGAGGGCAGTGCTGTAACCCCAAATAGGGAGTAAATACCCCACATGGGGGGGGGGGGGGTGACAGAATGGAAGCTCTGTGTAAATTGAACAGAAATGCGCAGAATATTGTACATATTTTGTTCTCTGTTCTACTTACAGTTCACAGGATCTCGGAATTTCACTGCAGTGGCAAGGGGCAGAGGGACGGGAAAGATAGCGGTGAGTACTGCTGTGGCGCCCCCTGCTGTTGGAGGAGTAAAATCTCACAGCATTTCTGACTCATTGATCATTGCCACTGCTCACTCCGATCTCAAAGTTACAGTGCACACCCCATCAGTATCTGCACTTTGGGTACAGAGTGATTTAGCCCAGTGGTCTGATATGTGGTCCTCTAGGATGTAAACTTGACCTTGTTTGAGATTTCTGTGGACGTCTATTACTCCATCACAAGCTAGCAGTTAGATATCAGAAAACCTGCACTAACATTTAATCAGAGTGTTTACATTTGGCTTAGCTTAAACCAGCAACCTTTGGCTTATGAGCCCTGGTGTTTACTACTACATTGCACTGCTGCCCGGCTCCTTACCACTACACCACACTGCTGCTCCTTACCACTACACCACAATGCTGCCCAGCTCCTTACCACTACACCACACTGCTGCTCTCACAGACTCAGGTATATGAGTGATGTTGAGGCTCAGGTAGGTGACTCAGGCTCAGGTATATGAGTGATGTTGAGGCTCAGGTAGGTGACTCAGGCTCAGGTATATGAGTGATGTTGAGGCTCAGGGAGGTGACTCAGGCTCAGGTATATGAGTGATGTTAAGGCTCATGGTCACCTCCTTTCCCTCCAGGTTGAAACCGTTTACTATGCAATCCCGAGCCCTCAGGAGAAGGGAGCCTGTCAGGGCTATGATCTGGACCTTGACATCAAGGAGACCCCTCTCATCATGCTCAGAGAGAAACACGGTGTGTGTGTGTGTGTGTGCTTGTGTGTGTGTGTGTGTGTGTGTGCTTGTGTGTGTGTGTGTGTGTGTGTGTGTGTGTGTGTCAGTGTGTGTGTGTGTGTGCTTGTGTGTGTGTGTGTGTGTGTGTGTATGTGTGCTTGTGTGTGTGTGTGTGCTTGTGTGTGTGTGCATGCGTGCACGCGCGTGCGTGCGTGTGTGTGTGTAGGTGTATGTGATTGATTCAAGGAATATTTTTTTACCCCCATGTTCACCCTGTCCTTATAACTGCCAGTTGCACATTAAGGTCCTCTCACCAGAACACCCTCTAAACTGTAAACCTGCACGCTCTGACGGTGCTACATTTTCACTACTTTTTCACACTTCCATTCCCACCACATCCCTCATGACATCAAATATGAGTAACTTACAGCACCTGATCAGTCACTAGAGGGTGCTATGGAGAGATGGGATGAGAGAGCCAGGGTCAAAGTAAACCCATCGTACCCGTGTGGAACAGAGAAAGCTGCCCTCCACCGCTGCGTAAACCCGCTCATTTTGGGCTGGCGGCACAGCACAGACTGAAGCTTGTGAAGTCTCACGCTGTAAGGCTCAGACTGTGCTCAGAACGAGGGCGTCTTCTGACCGAGACACTCGGGAGTTGGGGGATCGTTGTACACAGAGTTTGTGTAGTCTGACAACTTCATTATGCGGAGGGAGTGCTGGCTTTTCCACTGCAGTCAGCCCAAACCAATGGTTGATATCTCTGCTTACATAAATAATTCTAATAATATTAACTTCTTACAGGCTCAGCATCAGCACTGATCCTACGCAAAATATAAAAGTACATCAAGAAAAGTTTGAGTTTATTGACAATGACACTAAACTTCAAAACAGCTATTGTACCTCAAAAAAAAATGATGAGGCAGCAGAGGTCTGCACAGCAGGGACCAGGAAAAGTACTGATGAGGTCTTACCCAGGTGGATCGAGTAGGAGAGAGAGAACACATGAAATGAAGAGATGGAGGAGAGAGAGGGAGAGATGGAGGTGAGTGGGAGAGATGGAGAGGTGAGAGAGAGAGATGGAGGTGAGTGGGAAGAGGGGGGAGAGCCGGACCGATCAGAGAGGTGACACCAGGCACACAGGTGAATGAGCCCTCTCTGTCTGTGTACTGCAACAGGAGAAAGAGTCCCTGAGGGTGTGAACCAGGCCTACACACTGACCATCTGTCTGAGGTGAGATCTGTGGTCCTCTCCGCTTTTTGCCTCTCCACTGCTCATACTTGTCACTACAAACTGGTTCAGTATGGCTGACTTTATCATCACAACAACGTTACACTTATTTTGCCAACACATTTCAAAATAGCAAAATGATAAGTAAAATGATAAAAACATAATAAATAAAACTATAATAACTCATGAAAATAACCACAGATGATGAATAAAATGAATTGCTCACTGTCCTTCAGACTATAATGTCTCCAGAAAGGTCTGGGGAATTACTGGGGCAGACTCTTTGAAATGCTTCAGTACAGTTTTCAGAATTCCCTCCTGAGGTGAAAAATGTCTTCCAGTAGACTCAGAGTTGTGGTGTGTTCCTGACAGATCTGTATGATGTAATGGATCTTACAGCACTTACAAACATTGAAATGGGGTTAATGTCATCAGATCAAGGAAAAGCTTTTGACCCAGTGGATGGAGTGACTGATGAAGGAGGAACGTGAGGCTGGGATATAGAGTAGTTCAGCTTTGGGAAGATAGAGTTTGAGGCATGGATCGTTCACCCAACTCGAAATGTCACTGAGGCAAGCTGTAACGAAACAGACTGGGTTCCAGATGTGGTCACGGGTCTATTAATGACAGAATCCAAAAACGTGGTTGGGGACAAAACAGGTCAGCAACAGGAATCAGAAGAACACCAATCCAGAATCCAAAACACACAAGCAAGGTCCGAAACAGGTGAAAGGTCAAAACACGGGAATATCACGGTCGAATTGCAGAGAGCAGGCTTGGTAACTAATCAGGGATACGATACCTCACAATGAGGCAACTGAAACACTCTTTATAAAGGCAGGGCTTGATTGCAGGAATGGATCACAGGTGTGCTTGAGTGGGTGTGGTTGAGCCAGGCTGAACTGGGCGTGGCTGCGCTGGCTGAGCAGGTTGACCTGGGCGTGGCTGAGTTGGCTGACTGGGAGCAGGTGTGACACAAGTTTTGCGTGAGGAGGTAGGTACATCAGTGGGTGCGAGGGAGAGGAAGAGTTGTGCATCATAGCTGTGGTAGGAGAATCCATGGAAGGATAATAGCAAGCTGAAGGAAGCTTTGTATAAGGAAAACAGGAGGACCAAGAACAGATCCCTGGGGGACTCCTGTGGTAAGGCTACGGGATTTTGAGACAGTGCCACACCAGGATACTCGGCAGGAGAGTTCAGAAAGGTAAGAGGTAAGATAGGTGTCCCTCTGTGACTTTGTTGTTTTGTTTTCGTCACGATTTCATTTGTTTGAGGGGGTTTCAGTATTTAAGATGATGTAACTACGTAGGCGTCATTGGAAATTAAGGAGATCTAAAAGTTAAAGTCTCTCTGTCTGTCTGTCTCTGTCTCTCTCTTTCTAGGCCTCTTCGAGGGACTCCTGACACAATGACTAATCTGGATGTGTCCCTGCCCACGGGTTTCGTTCCTTCTCTGAGCAACCTGGAAGAGGTAAAGGCTGCAGGGATTGGTGTCTGGGGGAGCACTTTGTGTGGAAGAGCTGCTGCTCATAGTTATCAAAACAGCAGCCTTACTGAACCGCAAACATCACTGCTCTTTAGAGTACAGTGTAGTGACATCAAAGTCCAAGGACATGCTGATAAGATGTGGTCAGACGGAACAGGGAGGATGGCTTTGACCAAAACATGTCCAGTTCATGTAAAAAAAGCTTTTTGCATTTTGATAAAGTGATGAATTAACAGTTAAATCATTGTTTTCCAAAGGCAGGGAGTGGAGCCCCCTCCCTCTGTGTGACTCTGGGTTGATGTGCTACTTTCTGTCATAATTTCCGTCTTCCTTTGCTCTTCGGAGGGCAGCAGAGGCTTCGAGCGGATGGGCTGGTAGACGCTTACAATGTGGACAGAGAGCTGTCAAAAAGAGGGTCTCTGATCATCCACTTGAAAAGGGTGAGTGACATCACTTCCTGTCAGTGGTCCACCTCTTGTGGCTGTATTGCAAAACACGGTCAGTTTATTTCTGAAAACGTCTTTATTCTATGAGAGGCTAAAAGGATCGTAATGGGAGTCAGAGGATAGGAAATTAGAGTTTGAGGTCAAGGGGTAAATTTAGGATTAGAGTTGAAGGTCATGGTTTAGGATTAAGAGTTATGAGTTAAGCGTGAATGTAGGATGTGATCTTTCATGGTCCTAAGGAGTTTAACTCTTTGACTTGCTACTGGTTAACATTTCTTATAAAAATGAACAGAAAGAGCAAATGTTCAAGAAAAAACCAAGAATTTAAAGCAAGTTTCCTGCTCTCCAGCCACCTACCTGTATGTAATATACCCCTAATTAGGCAGGTGTGGCTCGTTAACCAATGGCTGGTTGTCCACAAGAAAATTATGTGTACTTACAATTACAGTGAACAATTAAACAATTAACCTGTTTAGGCAAAATTGATTTATGAGCTCAGTTATTTATGATGTTGGAAATAGAAAGACAACAATCCTTAGATACTTAACAAACTGACAATTGAGCAAATAAACAGGAAAATGTGAGGGTTCCCCTTCACACCATCTCTGATTCCTCTTAACCCTCTCTTACCCTATTTTTACCACCTGTGACTCCTCTTACCCCACTCATATCCCTCTCTGACCCTTCTTTCCCTTCAGTTGCCTGAGGGTTCCAAGCACTGCATCCCTGTGGTACTGTACAGGGAATTCAAAGTGGGTCTGCTCCAGCCATCAGCTGTCAGGGCCTACGCCTATAACAATGCAGGTAAAACCATATCTTAAACCTGTTACAATGCAGGTAAAACCATAGCCTAAACCTGCTACAACACAGGTAAAACCATAGTATAAACCTGTTACAACACAGGTAAAACCATAGCCTAAACCTGTCACAACGCAGGTAAAACCATAGTATAAACCTGTTACAACACAGGTAAAACCATAGCCTAAACCTGTTACAACACAGCTAAGCTCACAGCCTCAAACCAGTCATAGCACAATCTACTACTACGTCACTTGCTGCATTGACAAAACTGGATGGCTGGATGGTTAACCATTTTAGCTGTTGTTCTGAGTAAAAACAACAGCAAGGTATTTTTTCCTTTCGTTTTCTTTTAGAGAAATCCTGCACAAAATTTTACCACCCTGCAGGAAACAGCACTGAGCTGGCTGTTTCATGCAAAGAGGAAGTTTGCAGATGCGTTGAAGGTAAAATGCACCTGACGTCATTACCACCGTCTCTCCTGATACCAATACCAACACCAGCATTCATGCTGAAACTATGAGTAATATATTTCCATCTGTGCTGACACTAAATCTATGTATATACTGATACTAACACTACTATACTAATATTAACATTGCCATCTATACTGATGCTGATACTAACAGTACTATACTAATATTAGTGCTACCATCTACACTGATACTAACACCACTATACTAATATTAACACTACCATCTATACTGATACTGATACTAACAGTATTATACTAATATTAACACTACTATCTATACTAATACTGCTACTAACAGTACTATACTAATATTAACACTACCATTTACACTGATACTAACACCACTATATTAATATTAACGCTACCCTCTATACTGATACTCACGTTACCATTCACTTAATTACATGAATTATACATACATTAATTACATAATAAATACAGCACACTGTGACCTCCCAGGACATAATCTGTACCCTGCCTCCATCTCTTTCTCATAGAGTGTCTGTCTCTCTGTCTCTGCCAGTGGGCTGTCCATCCCTCAAGCAGAAAACCCTGGATCGAATGGAAGAAGTATGCAGAGGGAGCAACTATGGTAACATACCCTGACCACCCCACCATCCTGACCGTGTACTGTGAATACATACCCTGACCACCCTACCATCCTGACCGTGTACTGTAAAAACATACCCTGACCACCCCACCATCCTGACCGCGTACTGTAAAAACATACCCTGACTACCCCACCATCCTGACTGCATATTGTAAAAACATACCCTCACCACCCCACCATCCTGACCGTGTACTGTAAAAACATACCCTGACCACCCCACCATCCTGACCGCGTACTGTAAAAACATACCCTCAGCACTCCAGCATCCTGACCGTGTACTGCAAAAACATACCCTCAGCACTCCAGCATCCTGACCGCGTACTGTAAAAACATACCCTCACCACTCCAGCAGCCTGACCGCGTACTGTAAAAACATACCCTCACCACTCCAGCAGCCTGACCGCGTATTGTAAAAACATACCCTGACCTCTAGCAAGATGGACCACTCCTTATGGCAGGATTATACAGGTCTCACCACACCCCTGATGGGGCGGCCCAACCATGTTCAGCCATATGACCTGCAGAATGGCACTGTCAAGTCTGAGCTCCTCCAATCAGGATGAACTTACCTGTTTTACAGTTTACAAAATGACAGTGGCTGAAGTCCATACAAGTGCACTGGTGGATAAATACATCATGGAGATCAAATATGTGGTAAATCAAGGTAAGTGGAAAATCACAGTTTGTAACACAGAGACAAAGAGATGGAGGATATGGGATCATGCAATTCTTTCATTTTCTACTTTCACAGATACTGTCAGCACATCATTAGCTGTAATATCCAAAAAATTACAAATAATATATATAAAATTTTATATATTTGTTATTTGTATCAATGTGTTCTTCTCCCAATACAATATCCGAGAGAGAGAGAGAGAGAGCGAGAGAGCGAGCGAGAGAGAGATCTGGAAGCAGGGGAGAGGGATTTGGGAGACAGAGATTTAGTGGAGAGAGAATGGGATTCATGGAAGAAAGAGAAATTTTGCAGAGAAAGACTGAAGGGAGATACTGAGGCTGTTTGCACTGTCTTCAGGGCAGGACCCAGTGGTTCAGGGGGAGAAGAGGGAGTTTGTCTCTCACAGCAGCTGCAGGAACTCCTTAGGACTGAAGCAGGGGCAGAACCTGCTGATCATTGGCCAGCCCAGAGACCTGCTGCAGGCAGCCGATGGAGGGTGAGTGAGCGAGAATGGATGGATGATCGGCTAATTGGTTTATTGCTTCAAAAATTTATCAAATTACTGACTGATTGATGGAATAACTAACAGACTGGCTTTTTGGTTGATTGACTGATTGACTCATTGGCATGTACCTGTTTCTCAGGTTCTCGTATTTCCTGTCCTCTGGGACGTGGCTGGAGAGAATTCCCAGCGAGGCGGAATGTCAGGGTGCCCAACAGAAGACCTGCACAGACATTGAGGACTTTGTTTTTAACCTCCAGGTGTTTGGCTGTCCCATATGACTCTCCTTCTCTGACAACCCCTTTTCGGCTGCATAATACCCCAACTTCTGCCTCCAAATGACCAAATGACCCCTTTCCGCCCCCATGTGTGGACCTACCCCATAATACCCCCATTCTGCCCCTTACCTACTCACGCCAGTGCAGCCTTGACAGGCCTGCCAGCTCTCTGATAGGATGAAGACTGAAGAACCAATCAGAATTTAGCATCAACAGCTTGGTGACAGTCAGAGCTGGGATGCTACTGCACCAGGGGTCCAGATCAGGGTATTTACCCAGGAGCATGTTACCTCTCCCCATGTGTACTGAGTAACAGCAGACTAGATTAATCGAATGCAGATCTCTGTGCAGTCTGGGTAAGGCGATCTCTGTGTAGTCTGGATAAGGAATTATTTAATGATGATGTCTAACCTGTCTGAATAAAACATAATCAAAACCCTGTGTCTCTGCAGTTTCTGTGTGTGGAAACAGTAACAACACACAAAGTCCAACTGTTTAGAGTTAATGAGTTTTGGGGATTTCTTTGAAATGTTAAGTAACAAAGGTCTTATTTATGTAGACAATATTCCTTCACTTGCTGTCTGTCCAAATTCCGGTTTTTGATTTACTTATTGCTTTTAGGATGAAATGACAGCAGAAGTGGTGGATAAAAGTGTAACCAGCATAAGTTGCTCTGGATAAGAGTGTCTGCTAAGTGACAATATTGTAATGCAATGAAATTATTGCCATCTATGAGCTGTGGCTGATCTCCAACTGATGGAAAATTCTGACTCAAAGTGGTAAAATGTGTCACTACTCCAGTTACTCTATTACTCTGATCCTCCTTATGCTCGTCGAATGTCGCTTTCAGGGTGAAATGACAGCAGAATCATGTCATGGTCATGGCGCATCCTTATTCAGAGATGTGCAGCACTTACAGTATTACTATGAGAATCATGTTTTTAAAAATCTCTACATCTAACCCTCAGGGGGTTGGAAGCCTTTAGGTTGCCTCTTGGCTCTCGCTAGTATCCACTCCCAACTTCTCCATCTCCTTTGTGTTTGGCAGTAAATAAGATCACACAGCAGAACAGGAATATATTATAAGTACAGAAAACACCCTCCTTGCATATGTTAAGCCCTGCCCCAGCAACGTCTTCATGACATGCCTTACTGTGGCTTTCAGCTGAAGTATTTTTTGTCATTCAACTTGGCTTTAAATAAAACAAATCTTTAATCACTCAAGAAATAAATGTTCTGTGGCTGATCTCCAACTGATAGAAAACGCTGACCCAAAGTGGTAAAAGGCGTCATGTTGCTGATCTGATCCTCCTTACACTGGCCACATGACAGGTGAAGTGCATGCTCAGTCATGGTGCATCTTTATTCGGAGATGTGCAGCACTTACAGTATTATTATGAGAATCATGTTTTTAAAAATCTCTCCATCTAACCCTCAGGGGGTTGGAAGCCTTTAGGTTGCCTCTTGGCTCTCGCTAGTATCCACTCCTTTCAGGGAAAGGTGGGCATGGGGGCCTGTGATTGAAAAAACGGCTGATTTATGGGAAATCAGACAACCTCCCCCCTGCCCGCTCCCCTGCCCGCTCCGTTCACCTCGGTGAAAGTTCAACTTCAAAGCAGAACAGGAGTAGACTATATTACTATGAGAATCATGTTTTTCTCCATCTAACCCTCAGGGGGTTGGAAGCCTTTAGGTTGCCTCTTGGCTCTCGCTAGTATCCACTCCTTTCAGGGAAAGGTGGGTGTGGTGTCCTGTGATTGAAAAAACGGCTGATTTATGGGAAATCAGACGACCTCCCCCCTGCTTGCTCCCCTGCCAGGCCATCGTAACAGCAACGTGGTGTAGTTTGTTGTTTTAGAAAACAGAAGCCCCCATGTCCCTAAATGACTCCAGGCTGCCACATAATTCTGCTGGGCTGAGCAGCTGATTTTAGTTTCATTTACGTTTCACATAATCATTAATCATTTGGCAGATGTTTTTAATTATACAAAGTTCTCTGACGTAGAGGATGAACTGTAAGCATGGATATAAAAAGAACAGGCAGAGGCTGTGTTTTAAACAAGAGCTTGTCTGGGTGTCAGAGAGAGTGTTGAGGAGGAGAAGAACAACAGCAAAGCTTTCTGGAACGTCAGCTCACAAAAGGTAACAAACTCTACACAAACAGACAGACAGAGAAACTATAAGTTATTGTGCCACTTTGCCCAGAATGTTTATATGTACATGCGTTGTCTACAACCTTATGTGTGAAAATAGAATGTTGCAGTTTTGACAGTGAGAACTATGATGGACTACTGGTACAGCTCAAAAATGTGCTTATTATCTGTTTATAAAGGCAGATATTTACTAGAGCAATTCGGGTTAAGTTACTTGCTCCAGGGTACAACAGCAGTGCTGCATTTGGGAATCAAATCAGCAGCTTTTGGGATAATTTAGATCAACTGCCATAAAGGATATCTAGAAAAGTTTCAGAGTTTAACGTTATGGTTCAACTCATATTAAAAACCTTTTACATTGCATATCCCATTAACAACTGTTATACATACTGCATATGACTGATGTTATTCTGACAGCAAACATATGGAGCAAAGAACCTAACATTTTAAGACAAAAACATTTTAGTTTTATTCATCCAAAACAGGAATCGATTAACAATTGAGTCTGCATCACAATGTCATTGTAAAAAGTGAAAATATTATTTTTAACCAGTGGCACTTTAATAAACATGAACAATTCTCCTGAGAACACCATCACGGTGCTTTCTGGCAAGAAAGTTTTTCCTAATAATTTAGCTCTGAGGACAGTCCTTATACCTACCTACTTTATACGTTAGCTAATTCATGTATGACTTGCATCAGAATCACAGTGGTCTGTGTGTAGAATTTGATACAGTGCCACCCTACAATACATATCTGCTTTGATCTCAATCAATACCGCAATCTGGTATTAACTGACTTCAGCATTCTAGTATTTCAACTGATTTTGTTGTTATTCGGGGATCTTTTTTTAGGGTTTTTTTCAGTCTGCCGTGATGACAGCGTTTCTTCTGCTTTTCATAGCTCTTGTCGCTACCTCTGTACTTGGGCATCCAGATGATGGACGCCTCTGGACACCCGACTCTGTGAAAAAGTGGAAACACGGAGGAGCACTTTTGCCTTCTCCGGGTGATAGTAATTTGCAACCAGCTGAAATTGGTGTCCATCTGGTACTTGGAGAGAGTGATGATCGGGCAATTATGAATTACCAAAAAAATTATCTTTCAAACAAACAAAATGTGATTTATTATTTAGTTGATAGTAACACAAAGTCATTGCAGACCAATAACAATTTAAAGGATAAAAAGGTGAAGCTTACGCTTGTAACACATGGCAGTAGAGGTGTCGAGAGTTTTCCTGAGAATAAAAACCAGTTTGGCGTGAAATACAGAATTAATCAGAAATCACCGGAGCAACTGGCATCTCTCATCAACAATTTTATTACGGATGTAGGTTTCACACCTCAAGAAAGAATGCGATTCATTGTTTGTAATGCTGGAACACAGGCTGCCAGCAATTATATGACAGATTTCATTAAGAATCTGAATAATTTGGAGGTCAAAATTTCTGAGGTTGTGGCATATCGCTCCAGAGTGAGTACTGGTGCAAACTTTATTGTGGAGATACCAACTGTCACCAATTACCCTGAGGAGGTAGCTTGGTATTTTGAAGAGAAAGGAATTCCAATAACAGAGAAAATTAGAGAACTGAGAAATAAAGGAATAATGATATCATCAGCAGACAGAAAACAAATAGACAACATGAGGATTTTGTTCACATTAGATCAAAATGGAGAAGTGCATCGTATCAATCTCATAAAAACAACTGACAACAATAATGTCCAACATGACATTGATTCCAATATGAACAAAAATAATGACCAAGAAAATTTCAATCAGAAACTGCACAAGTACCTAAAACAGTTTTGTCCAGTACAACAAAGAAAAAGGAGAAGCCGATCCGTGTGCAGCCTGACAGAGGGAGGGGTTGAAGAGGAGTATGTGATAAAGGAAACATCTCTAACCACTGAGGATGGGAAAGTGCAGGTGGAAGTAGCCAACAGACACAACCCAGAGGACACTCACCTGGTCTCTTTCCCTCTCGACGAATCATTTTACATGAAGCAGGTGGAGGAGAGGGCAAGACTGACACAATCTCAGGTGAAAGCAGGTGGAAGCCAAGTCCTGGAGGGCATAAACCGAGCCATGGCCGTGTACGGCATTGCGGCTGGCTTCCTTGGGGCAGGGAAGTTTTTCGCGGGGAATGACACCGCCCGAGGGGCCATCACTTTAACCCAGTCTCTGCACGGACTCGGGGAGATGGGGGGATTGAACCAACAGCTGTCCAGAATGTCCCAGGACATATTCCAGAAAGCCCTCCACCAAGCAGCAGGAGAGCTAGGTGTGGAGAAGACGATTGCAAAGATCGGCAGCTCAGCGGAGAGGTTTGGCGAGAGTGCTGCAGGACAGTTTCTCAGGAACATTCCCATTGTTGGCCTGGGTTTTCAGGGCTATTTCATCGCAGAAGATGCCATCGCCATTCAGAAACTCAACAGATCTGATCCCGAGCAGAACAAGTACTTTGGCCTGCAGGTTACAAACCTGGTATTGGATGTGTCCGCAACAGTACTCACAATCGCAGAGGTAGCTTTCCCTCCGGCAGCCATTATCCTGGAGCCCATTGTCATTGGACTGACTATTGCCAGAATGGCCATCAGTGATTTTTACTGTGATGTTGTGAGTGAGCTAGACAAGCTTCCCCAAGGGGCTGGTGATTTTGATAAGATGTGTGCTGTCATAGCCGGGCTGGAGGACGGCGCTGTGGATTTTGTGACGGGGGGGCTGTTGAGAGAAATTCATGGGCTTGAGAAAGAGCAGAGGCAGAATAGAGAACTGCTACGCAACCTCTCAACCCCTGAATCCTATTACAAAATAACTGCCAGCAGTGGCAATGTCAGCACTCTGGACCTGATGGAAGGGACTCTCTCCCAGTATGGGGGGTTTGTGACTGTCAGACTGTCAAACGATGGCAATGTGATGATTCAGATAGGGGGTGTTGATGACGGTCAGGGTGGGGTCAGAACTATACAGAAATCATTCCACAACCCCAGCATTCAGAACATTGTCCTGGGAGTCGGGGAGTCGTCAAAATTCCTCTACACTGAAAAGGCAGCCCATTTATGGTGGGTAATCCCAGTGCACCACGAAAAAGTTATCTGTGGAGAAATCAAACTTCATTCTTCGTTGTTTGGCACCTACTATGGGAATGACAAGGACAATAAGTTTTTTGCCATGCAACAACCTGCAAACAAGCATCCTGTGACATCTACTGATCCCTGTTCTTATGGGAGACAGGACCTGGACTTTGTCATTAAGAACTATCACTACACCATTCACGGCCACCAAGGAGATGACAGCTTCTTTCTGGGGCCACAGTCGTATGTGCTTTCGGGGGGAGAAGGACGAGACCTTTACGTGTTTCCTACGAGTGGAAGCTACGCCGAGATCGATAATTTTGCTCAAGACATGTTTGAAGATCAAATTATCATACAAGCCCCTTTCAGCCATATCGATTGTGTCCGGAGACACACAGACCTCCTCCTTGTTTATGGACCACAGAGATACACAATTACTGTCAAAGACTGGTTTGCCCACACCAATGCTGATCATTACCAGCACATGATATTCCAATCAGCGGATGGAGTCAGGTTTAAGGTCATGGACAGCGGACTTGTAAGAAACAAGTTCCATGCTAACTGTGTCCCAGAAATACTGGACAAAAGCAAATCAGAAAGTCCAATCTCCCTCAGGTTACTGGGAGAATTTGAAAGTGTGATTACAGTACTGGGCAGTAATTTCGCAGACAGCATAGTGGGTAATGAGAAGAACAATATTCTTAATGGCGGCCCTGGGGCGGATGAACTCGAAGGAGGAGAGGGAGCAGATACATATGAAATCTTCCAAGGACAGGGCTGTGACAGAATCAACAACTATGCCAAGGACCAGAAAGTGGACCTGGTGGTGTTTCAAGTTCCTTTCATTCGGATTCAGGCGGAACTGCGGGGTGAAGACCTCCTTGTATTTGATGAGGAGAATGTTATTTCTACATGCTTGCAGTTGACAAAATGGAGCACTGGCAGTCTCTTCCAGCACGTGGCCTTTCTGTCCTCTGATCACGTGACCTTTCATATCTCCAGCAACAACAGTGGGCTTTCAATCGCAGCTCTCATGATCGACCTCAGCAGAGAGACTCATGGCAGCAAAGTCAACCTCTCAGAACTGCATCGACACCTGTCCTATGTCATAACCGTCTTTGACTCTCCCCATGATGATGTCATAATCGGTAATGCTCTTGGGAACTTTCTGAGCTGCAGCGGAGGCAAGGATCACTTGCAGGGAGAAGGTGGCAGTGATAAGTATGCAGTCAAGTCTGGCTGCAAAAGAGCACGCATCTCTAACTTTGCAGAAGACGAAGCCAGCGATGTTCTGTTCCTGGAGCATCCATTTGTGAAACTCAAAGCCAGGTATCAATGGCCTGACCTCATTTTGAGGGTTGATGACTCAGAAATTGAAGTACACCTGCAGAATTGGCTCAAGGGTAAACAGTTCCAGCACCTGGTCTTACAAACAATCGATGGAGTCATTGCCATGCTACCCTCAAACATTTCGGAAACAGAAGCCTTAATTCCCTTTGAGATTACCCTCAGCCAAGAAAGCTGCACTGGCAATAAAAAAACATTTGATTTCAGTAAAGATCCCTTCAAGAAAGTAGAAAGGTTCACAGCTAAATCCAATAATTGTTCATACAGTGTGATTGGAAATTCTTTAGATAATTACATCGACCCTGGTATTGGCAATGCCATGAACTATCAGTATCTGATGGGGGGTAACGGGTCAGACACCTATGTCCTGGGTCATGGATATGGTTATGAGAATGAAATTGATAACAAAGCTAGTGACATGAGAACTGATAATCTCTTTCTTCATGTCCTCTACAAAGATATCACAGTCCTTCTGGATCCTCCACATGTCGTCTTGTCCTCTCGGTCCCGAAATGATTCTGTCCGAGTCCGATTACTAAGGTATTTGCAGGGTCCAGAATACCAACATCTCCTGATAAAAACCTCAGATGGATTCATATTTCAGGTAAACCCAGACTCTTTCCCGTACAAATCAGTCCTTTCCATTGACACCTCCACCTCCACTAAGAGCTGTAACATCAGCTGTGCCGAGGGGGGTGAGTACCTCAAAGCGTCCCACATCTATGGAGCCAGAGACTTCAGCAACTACATCACTGGGAGCAGGAGCAGCACTGTTATCACTGGGGGCAACAAGCCTGATTATCTCCATGGAAACGAGGGCAATGAGAGAATAGAGGGTCTTGCAGGAGATGACATCATAATTGGGCAGGGTGGGGATGACGTCCTACTGGGTGGAAAGGGGGATGATGACATCATAGGTGGAGCAGGAAATGACATGATCTACGGTGGTTGGGGGGCAGACAGGATAGACGGAGGCCCAGGGGTTGACACCGTGTTCTTCAGCGGTGATGTGAGGACATCCACTGGGGTCAAAGTGAACCTGTACTCTGGGAGGGGTGAGTGGGCCGACGCCCAGAATGACACCTACACAGACATAGAGGCAGTGAGCGGGACCAACTTCAATGACCTGATCATCGGAGATGATGAGGACAATGAGCTGGTGGGGAAGTTTGGTAATGACACCCTTGTGCCAGGACATGGCACAGACTTCCTGTTTGGTGGGCCAGGAAATGACCTATACATCCTGGATAACAGCTCTGGAGTAAAACACATCAACAACTTTGCTTCTGACAGAGCCCTAGATTACATTCTCCTCCGTGACTTCAGCCCTGATGACGCCTGCTTCTTCCTGCAAGAGGGAACCCTTGTCATCTCCCTCACCCACCGCAACCCTCTCCTGAGTCTTATCGACAGAGATTCCCTTACTATTATTCTGGACAGCTGGAGCAACAATAGCTCTTTTTACCAGCATGTGGATTTTGTCTTTGCTGATGACACCCTAGTCAACTCCTCCTTCTTTAGCAATGCATCAGAGATTGGCCCCGCCCTCCTGGAGTTAAATTCCACCGGCCCTACTCTGCTTGTGGAACAGGTCAGTGAGACGGTGGTAGGGATCAAGGTGGAGATGTCCATTGGGGCAGAGAGCACAGGGTACAAAGGGGGCTCCAAGCTGCAGTACAATTTGAAAGTGTCTGATCAGTTGTTCTTCAGTGACAGTCTCCAATGGACAAACCAGCCTTTGATTGAGTTTTCTGGCCTCCTCTCAGGGGTTATTTACACCTTTCAGTTCTATGTGGCCCTCTGTGAAGTTCCTGTCCTTGTGCTTGCTGAGACAACACAGAGGACAAATCCAAACCCCCCAACATCTGTAAATGTGATCCACATCACCCATAGCAATGCATTTATCAGCTGGACCGCGCCACCTACAGACTCTGACCCAAATAACAGCCAGTACAGTTACGTGGTGGATGTGACACGCCCTTGGGACAGTTATGCAGAGCAGATTGTAACCAATGACATCAATGTAGAAATTACTGACCTAAAACCTGCAACAGTTTACAGAGTTTCTGTGTCATCAGTAATAGAAGGGCTGAAAAGCCAGCAGGCTGCTGTCCGCATGATGAAGACTCCTAACCTGTGTCCAAACTTCATTGTGCCTGAGGGGACCAGAGTTATTGATGAGAGGATGACAAGACGTGGTCCAGTTGTGGTGATTGAGTGCCAAGAGGGTTACGAGCTTACCTCTAGCCCTATGCTCCTCTGCTTAGAAGACCTGCCCATCAGTCCATGCGTCCCCAAGACATGTGTTCATCAGGGTCAGGTTATCTCTCATGGGTCAATTTTTCACAAACAGTGTTTTAACTGCTTTTTCGACAGCAGGTGTCACTTTGGAGACTTTCAGCCTCCTGTGGCGACCTGCTGCCCCCCACTGAGACATATTGATAATGGGAATTCTCAATGTTACAGGCTCTTACCTTCCGATAGAAGCATGACAGTTCACTTTAACTGTGAGTCTGGATACCTGCTTTCAGGGCCCTCTCACCTTCGGTGTGATCTGATTACAGGCCGGTGGTTGCGCCCGTTTCCCCTCTTGCCATCCTGTTCCCCCATCACTTGCCCTGACCCACCCCGGGTCCCCAATGGCCGACTCATCGCGCCCTCAGCACATTCGGGAAAGTTCAAGGAAGGGGATGTTTTATGGCTGGAATGTGATGCTCTGTACCATTCCTCTGCTGAGGAAAGGGTAACCTGCCGAAATGGCAACTGGGAACAGGTCTCTCTGTCCTGTGAACCAAGTGCTCGACTGTTCAATACCTACAGCCAAGGTTACAGACTGTACGGACAGCTCTATCAGTGGAAATCGGGCTCATGGACCAGTAACATCGCGTTAGCAGATGCCGCACGGCTCGCTAAATTCGCCTGCACAGTCAAACAGTTACAATTTGTGAGAATACAAACATTCCCTAAAACAGTGGAGTGCACTATGATAAACCTGGAGACTTCTGGAAAAGAATACACAGGAAAAGCAGAGGGGAACATCCATGGGGCTGGCTGGAACAAGATCTGCATCCAAGACTACACTGCAGCAAGGTCTTTCTGTCAACTGCTGTTTCCAGGTCAGGGTAAGTAACTCTACAGCAAGGACTGTCTGCTGACTACTGTTTCCAGATCAGCTTCAGTAACTCTGCAGTCTCTATTTCTACAGTATGCTGTGTTCCTGTCTCCTCAGACTGGACCGCTTCTGTGCTGGACAGCACTGGGTTCTCTGCTGGCTACACCTACCGCTGCGATGGCAGCTGCAGATTCCAGACAGAGTCACGGAGATGCTTCAGTCAGATCCAGTGTAGAGCCATGTGTGAGCCCTACCTGATTCCCAACGGCCACACCACCTGCAGCTCTGTTCTGGAAGGACAGCAGTGCTCAGTGTCCTGTAACCGACTTTATGTACTCGAAGGACCCTCCCACATCCAGTGCAGGAGAAATGGCTGGTCAAGCAGTCCCTACTGCATAGGTGAGTAAAGATGTACCTGCCGACTGCATAATGGACAAAAAACATGACGATGATAAGAAACATTCACATTCTGGTCATTTTTTGAAGGTATACAGACAGGATTGATGCAGAATAGCTTTTCCATTTTATCATAAACATTACAAGTACCCCCTTTCAAATTCTGAGTTAGTCATAAAAGTGTGGTTCGGACAGAACTACATGGTGAACTGCTGATATGACTGTACCATGAATCTAAATACTCTGAGGTAGACTGTCACAGAGTGCATGCGGCTGCAGTTTAATGGCATGAGATATATAGCCGTAAAAACATAAACAGCATAAGGCCATCTGATACACTCCCCTCATAGATGGGCTCAATCAAACCTGATTGTCAGCAGATAGGCTCATTAGACACATGTGCACACATAAAAAACATACAGCTTCATTAAAAAAAAAAAAAATCATAAACATTGAATAAAGAATAAAGGCTTAAACTAAGTCAGACAGGCTCACCAGAAAATGTGTAATATTGAATCTGTTTTGTTTTTGCAGATTGTGATTCTCTGCCATTATGTTCAGATGAGCTGACATTATTCTGTTTTATCATTCCTGTTTTTACATTTTAGAGAGTGGAGAGTGTGGCTATGAAGATGAAAGAGGACCCCATTCAGTGGGCTGCTTGACCAAGCTGTGGACTGAGGCAGGCTGTAATGTTGAAGCTAATCTCTCTCCGACCAGGAGACCAGACTACTGGTCTAGGTATGATAGCTGGACTGTGGGTGGGGTTAGAAGTAAGATGGCAAGACTCCCTATAAATGATGGATTTCATTATAACCCTGACTGCCAAGTAGATGAGTGTTTTCCTGGCCGTGCCACCGTGCTCACCAGCGAGGGGAACAGGAAATCCATGTCGGAGCTGAGGCTGGGGGACAGGGTGCAGGTGTTGGGCGCGGACGGACAGCTCACCTTCAGCGAGGTCATCCTGTGGCTGGACCGCCGCCCGATGGCGAGGGAGCGTTACGTGCTCCTGAACACGGAGGGGTCCCCCGAGCCCCTCGCCCTGTCGGCCGACCACGTCACCTTCATCGCCACGTCCAACGCCACCGCCGCCTCCGCAGCTTCCATGGTGCCCGTGTTCGCCAAGGACCTGCGCCGCGGCCACCTGCTGTACCACCACGACCCGGCCACCGGCTCGCTGGTGCCCCGCCGCGTGACCGACGTCCGGGAAGCCGAGGACTGGGGCGCCTACGCCCCCATGACCGTGGAGGGAAACCTGATCGTGGACGGGCACCTGGCCTCCTGCTACGCCCTGCAGTGCCGCCAGTACTTCGCCCACCTCCCTTTCGCCCCCTACAGGCTCCTGCAGGGCCTGCGCTCTCACGTCCCCTTCTTCGCAGACCTCTTCCCTCTGCGGCGGGAGCAGGAGGACGAGGGCATGCACTGGTACGCTTCTGCATGGCATCGGGTGGGACAGTGGTTTGGGTACCCCTTTGGGAAGACCTGCTACCCCAGAGAGCTGCAACTGTACCTCTATCCCTGAGCCTCTGGGATCTCCCACCTGTGTCACCTGCAGCCCGAGTTTTGTCTTCTTACATTTTCATCAAGCACAATAAATAGACGTGAAACAGGTTTACATAACAAACAACAGCGCAGATAAGCAACTGAAATGCAATATTGCCATGGATCAGTGTGAGGTATGTGTAAGGCTGGTGTTTGATCATATTTAGCAGGGCCTTACGTGCGTATACATTTATATTACCGTTCCTTCAGACCCAGTGCTTTGGCTACACTGTAAGCTAATTCTTTGAAATTATTACTGTTTTTCACTGCAGCTGCTTTCATGTAGGGTGTCTTGTAGGGTGACTTACAGTCTGTTGTCATTTTTCTGATATTTCCACACAATAAATACCCTGACAGTCTGGCGTATTTGAACTTTCTTCCTTATGTTCTTCCTCTTCTGCTTCGTCATTTTCTTTCCACGTTACACTACTGCACATGGCCCGGTACTCATACTCACACTAAACACTATGTCTTACCGCAGAGGAAAACTGACTGTTTTCTCAGACTACACCACCCTCTGCTGGAGGGACCTTGAGTTCCAGGGTTTTCATTTTCCCTGTGTGGGAATACGCAGTATCCTGAAAGCTGCATGATTCACTCAACCAGGGGAGCTGATTAGCAGCAATAACAGTTTATTAGGTTACCCTGTAATACTACAGCACAGCTGTGTAGCACACAAGCCTGGAGTCAGCCACCCCACGCAGCATCGCAGGCAATCAGACACTGAACGCCAGCTGTCACAAACACAAATGGCACACAAACAAATAAAAAAACGAAATTAAAATCCCAGTGCCTTGGGTTCAGCAGTTTTTCAGCCACTCACAGCACTGCAATTCTTACAGAAATATACAAAATTACGAAAAGAAAAAACACCACACCGCACAAAACACACGTGTGCCAAAGCAAATTATGTGCTGTCGGACTCGCCCAATACAATGAGATAGAATCAACAATCACGACGCCAACGCATAGAAAAGCTGATATCGACAATACCGCGGTCGATAGGCCTGCCGTTAGACCTTTAAAAACACAAAGCGTTAAAATCCATTACCCACACAGCGGGGAAGGAGCGAGCTGGGGAAAGCAATGCAGCCGGTTATACAGACGAAAAAAGCTCCGGACCGCGACTTACATACAGCAACGTATTACTGAGCGGCGAAGGGAAATAAAACCAATTTGAAACGAACAGATCGCAGCAGATCCCACTTCGCGAATTCCTTACAAACCAAGCAGCCGGCGAACCGAACCGAACACTTTCCCGCGTCCATTTTAAAAGACGCGACTCGGGCTGAACTGTCACTCTCCCATCGCCTTGGCAACGCCAAGCGTCTATCCTGCGAGAGAGAGAGAGAGAGAGATCCGGAAGCAGACGTCATGCCTGAGAGACATTCATATCAATAAAAACACTCAATCAAGAAAATGTACACAACAGTTACCGCCCCTAATACTATGCGTCTCTCCTCATATCCCAACAGCCACGTCTGTTCATTGTATCTGTCTGCAAGGCAGTGTGGGTAACCCAAGTTATAGGTTCAGTCAAAATGTCTGAGACAGTAAGACCACAATGTCCCTTATTATATCAGGATAGTATCAGTGCCAAGGCTGTCTAGTTTGTCTGAGTACTTCTTAGTCTTGAACTGGGTGTGAACTGAACTGTCGGTAGCTTAAGAGTTTCTATGTCTAAAGCATTTTTGAGGGGATTTAGGGGGATGTATTCAGTAGTGTATTCAGCCAATCAGCTGGAGAGATAGCCATACCAATAGAGCCTGGGAGTGGGAATTTGGTTCTTATTTTTAACCATGGTTAAACTCCACTCTCTGCTCAGCCTGCTCCTCTCAGCCTGGCTTCAGTCCAAAACCACACCTCCTGCAGCTCTGAACCAGAAAGTCTCTCACTCTCTCTCACGCAGTTCTACAGAAACGAAACTGAACTCTGCCTCTCTCTCTCTCTCGGACTGTGTGCGCAGTAAAATGGCAGCAGCAGGAGATCTACTGGATCAGGAACAGTTCAGCTGTTCAATCTGTCTGGATCTACTGAAGGATCCGGTGACTATTCCCTGTGGACACAGTTACTGTATGGGCTGTATTAAGGGCTGCTGGGATCAGGGTGATCAAACTGGTGTCTACAGCTGTCCCCAGTGCAGACAGACCTTCGACCCAAGGCCTATTCTGGGCAGAAACACCATGCTGTCTGAAGTGGTGGAGAAACTGAAGAAGACAGGACTCCAAGCTGCTCCTCCTGCTCACTGTTACGCTGGACCTGGAGACGTGGCGTGTGATTTCTGCACTGGGAGAAAGCACAAAGCCGTCAAGTCCTGTCTGGAGTGCTTGGCCTCTTACTGTGAAACTGATCTAATCCTTCATGATAAACTCAATCGAGGAAAGTCTCACAAACTGATTGATGCCACAGAAAAACTACAGGAGAAGATCTGCTCCCATCATGACAAACTGCTGGAGGTTTACTGCCGTACTGATCAGCAGTGTGTCTGTCTGCTGTGTGTGATGGATGAACACAGAGGCCACGATACAGTCTCAGCTGCAGCAGAAAGGACTGAGAAACAGGTAGGAGCTGGAACTCAATAATACCACATGACCATGACTCTTAATGTTTTATCATGATTATACACAGGGCCAATGAACATACAACATGCCTGGATTTCAGAAAGTGTAAAGAATTAAACTGTGAGTACACAAACTAAAGATAATGTGGTTCTGGCTGCTTTCTGACACAAGCTTGTAAATGTATGTAAGAACTATGTGATTTAGAAATGCTAAGAACTATGTGATTTATCTTAATCAACTGTGAATGGAATATTGTTCTCCTGATGTAGGGCTACAATAAAAATGAGATGTCATTTAATTTGCTGTTAATAGTTGTTTAATTCCATTAGAGCAAAAAGTTTTTTAAAGGTTTACCTCAGCCATTCTGTGGCTTTGTAGAACTTATACAAACAAGAACTAAACAATGATTTTCAGGTCTAAAGTCCACAAGTGATAGAGTGAGGAGGAAGTGAACTACCCCTGTACACACTTCCTGACTGGCAATCAATTGGAGCAGCTAAATCTCGATGTATAGCATGTGCTTGACTACACACAGGCATGGGCAAACTAAAGTCTTTTGACTCTGGAATTATCAATTGGAGTGAAATACATAAAGAGGATTATTATTTATCCACAGAAGCAGCTGGGGGAGACACAGAGGAAATTCCAGCAGAGAATCCAGGAGAGAGAGAAGGAGCTGCAGGATCTGAGACAGGCTGTGGAGTCGCTCACGGTGGGTACTGACCAGAGGAGAAGACAACAGCTGGCTGCTGGAAGAGCCATTTCAGGGCTCACTCAGGGCCTAGAAAGGTCTAGTTAAAATGTACAGCCCTCCTCTCTCTGTGTCTCTTAACAGCGCTCTGCACAGGCAGCAGTGGAGGACAGCGAGAGGATCTTTACTGAGCTGATCTGCTCCATTGAGAGAAGGCGTTCTGAGGTGAAAGAGCTGATCAGAGATCAGGAGAAGGCTGCAGTGAGTCAGGCTGAAGGAGTCATGGAGCGACTGGAGCAGGAGATTGCTGAGCTGAGGAGGAGAGATGCTGAGATGGAGCAGCTTTCACACACAGAGGATCACATCCATTTCCTCCAGGTAACATCACTGTCTCTCTGCCAATCTGCAGTACAGAAGGGGGTGTGTCTCACACAGAACTGGAGATGCTTCTGAAGTCTCCCAAAAAGTGATGCTCATTTGGTTAATTTGCACTGAAAAATATGGAGGACCAATAGAACAGAAAATAAAGCTGGGTTTTTCATGCGTGACCATTACAGTCTGTCCTCATGACCTATCTTTGGCTTGGTGTCTTCAGAGCTATCAGTCTCTCTGTGTCCCTCCTGGATGTGGAGACTTACCCAGCATGACTGTGGATCCACACGTCTCTTTTGAATCGGTGCAGAAATCTGCCTCTGAGCTGAAAGAGCGACTGGGGGACGTCTGCAAGGAGGAACTGGTGCAGATCTTACAAAGGGGTGGGTTGACTTACCCGCTCATGCACATTCTTTTTCAGAAGAGTGTTAAAACTGTATTTATTTAAGAACATTAAAAATTCCATGCTCACTTGAATTACTACCACCTAAAGTAATTGCTTATGTGCTAAACTCTGTTTTCCTAAAAATTGTGTGTCTCTACCAGCTAGCTTGTACCTTGTCTGACCAACTATTGAAACTTGGTCGTACAGCACTTCTAATACTGTTCACTCCTTATATGGCTTTTGCTTGTGTTGTGCTCTGCCTCACTTGTAAGTCGTATTGGATAAAAGTGTCTGCCAAGTGAATAAATGTAAACGTAAAAAATCTTTTGCCGGTTATTTGATTCAAAACAATCTTACCCACTGATACCACTTCCACCCAGTGAAAGAAGTCTATGCAGTACAGCCTCCAGAGCCCCGGACCAGAGCAGAGCTCCTACAATGTGAGTCTGTTTACTCCGTCTACATGCATATTAACAAACATGCCATGCAGTCTTGCAAACGATACTGGCCTAATATTCATATGAACTTTATATCTTTATAAAACAATCCTATGGTTAGAGTAATGACTGAAGGAAAACCACAGCTTCCCTACCTGTGTCTGTAGACTGCAGTTCTTTCTGTTTTCCTGTCACTAAAACGTTCTGTGCTGATGTCATAGTGCTCCAGTGCCTGTTGCCCTTACATGCACTTACTCTGCTTATAAGAAATCCTGACACAAGAATCAAGGACTTATACTAACCAAAACACGAGGACAGAATTATTTCTACACCATCACTGCTTAAAAACCCTTCCTTTAAGGATCAAATGATCTGCTTTTAAGAAACTATTAAGGCTCTCTAACATCAAGCAATGCAGAACTCATTGGAGTGCAAAGGTGTGCAATTAATGAAAAAAATCCATTAAAACTCAAATGCAGTTCATCTCTTCTATGACGTTAATTACCAAAGCATGTGACACGCCAAATATTGTCAAAAAAATGTTGAGCAGTTTAGCTAGAAGTCTGGATTCTAGCCCATATGGCAGGAATATGAAAGATACTTTATTCTTAGGAAAAACACTGCCTTCTTGAGTTATACAATATTCTTAAGACCCATGAGAAAAACATATCTGACAAATTTGGCATTTCACAGCTTACAATGCCACTTTATTAGCTGCACTAACCCTAACACTAACCCCTAACCCCTAACCTTAACCCTAACCCCTAACCCCTAACCTTAACCCTAATCCCTAACCCCTAACCCTATCCCTAATCCCTAACCCCTAACCCTATCCCTAAACCATTACTCTGGATAAGAGCATCTGCTAAATGACAATAATGTAATGTAATGTCATTCTGTGAAGAACATAGGAGACATTACATCACAGAAACAAACAGCAAAAGGCACCACAGCAGCAATTACCATTTAGACACTAAAGCTGATTAATAACTCATTAATTAATAACAGCTAATTAATAACTCGTAATAATTTCGTGTGATCACAACGGCACTGTAGCTTGCACAACATCAGCAAGGGTGACATTCAATCAATTAAGATCATTAAGATAAGAGATTTATTGTTTTACTTAAGATAATGGTTAATTACAATCAATTAAGATTATTGATGGGAATCAATAAAGGATTGTATAATAATACCAAACAAACTTTGTTCCATGTTTCTATGTTTTCTATGTCTAGAAATCTTTATGCAAATAAAGAATGAAGAAGTGTAAATATTTTTAAGGATTAGACCCAGTTTTAGTTGTAGAGGAACAGAACTAGGGGGTTTATCATGGAAAATCTAAATTATTTGAAACTTCATATTTCCTGTTCTTTCATCTTTCTTCTGCTCCTTCAGATGGCTGCCAGCTCACACTGGACCCAAATACAGCACATACCGAGCTTCTTCTGTCTGAGGGGAACCAAACTGCAGAACGAGGGCCAGTTCAGCCGTACCCGGATCTCCCAGAGAGATTTGACTTCTGGCGTCAGATTTTATGCAGAGAGGGTCTGTCTGGACGCTGCTACTGGGAAGCTGAGTGGAGTGGGGATGAGGGTTTTATAGTGGTCTCATATAAAGGGATCAACAGGAAAGGAAAGCAGGATGACTTTATCTTTGGACACAATAACAAATCTTGGGGATTGTCTTGTAGTGCCTCTAATTACCTTTTCCTCCATGATAAGAAGAGCATGAAAATTCCTGTCTCCCCCTCCTCCTCCAGAATAGGAGTGTACCTGGATCACAGGGCAGGAACTCTGTCCTTCTACAGCGTCTCTGACACAATGACCCTCCTCCACAGAGTCCGGACCACATTCACTCAGCCCCTCTATGCTGGGTTCTGGGTAAGGTATAATTCTGCTGTAAAACTTTGTCCACTGGGATGAGAGGAAAGGAAAAGATGAATTCAGATTGGAGATGAAAATTATATGGCAGTTTATTTCTTTTGTCAAATCCTCAGCGCACAAGAATAAACTACTGGGTAAACGACTGTGTATTTGCTTACATTACTATGCATTTAGTTAGGAAAATGACATAAAAAGACATCGCATAGCCAACAATTATTTTGTTCACAACAGCAAAAGCATTTCACATTGAATGTACTACTACTACTACTACTACTACTAATAATAATAATAATTATTATTTTTATTATTATTATTATTATTAGGTTTGTATAGCACCTTTCTAAATAGGGTTACAACGTGCTTTACACTAGAGGCATAAAACATAGGTGCTAGTAAGAACAAGGAATCCAAAACAACATATAAGAAGAAAGACAATTGACTGGATATAATACCTATATGAATGTGAAGATTTAAAAATAATGACATATATCGTAATATTCTTCAGTGATTATTTACAGCAGGGGCTGGATTCTTTAATAGGCATTATGGTAGATATTCACACCTTAGAACTGATGTTTGGTGTATGCAGGTCTTCTGTATTTCCCCATTACAAATACCACTGACCTGGTCAAATTCAGTCAGTCCCTGCATCTGAGGTTTGCGGTTTAAAATGAGTGAATGCCTCCACAGTGGGGGACAGAGATTGAACAGACATTTAAATGTATGCCATGTGAATTGTTCTGGATCAGAGGGCCTTTTAGTTTCAGCGAGCAAATGAAATGTCATGAAATGACTGTGTGCTTTACTAAAAGACAGCATTCATGTGTAAGACAAAGATCAGTAGTAATTTCAGTGGGCCAGACTCATGTATTAATGTTTTGTGTACATGGTGTGCATATAACCAAAATGAGGAACATTTTGGATTTCATCATTTTTTATTTTACTTTAGCTTGTGCTGTTAGTTGTTGGTTGGGTTGGTACAGGGAATTTTGGGTCCTCCTTCTCATTGCGGGGGGGGGGAGGGGGGCGCTGCAACACCCTTTTTGTTTTATTGCTGCTCAGCCAAACATTTGTTGCTGTAAGTAGAACTCACTATTGTAAATAAAACATCTTGGTGGTGGTAAGCTTGTCACTGTACTGTTTATATCTGGGGTTTTTGTCTGTCCTCTTGGTTCTTTACTGTGTTACAGTTAGGGGTTGACCCTCTGGTTATTGGAGTTTAGAGGGTGTTTGACCATACGACCAAATATGCCCTGAAACCTATGATGAAGGAAAATAAAGTTTAATGCAATCACTGACAAAATCTACCAGGGCTTCGATATGAAGCAGAGACCTTCAGGGTGTTCAAGACAGTTACATTCTAATGTAGACCTTAGGCAGAATAACAGGCCTATGAGCATAATGATAGGTAGACAGATCTTTTATTCATCCTTAAAAAGGAATTTGCTTTGCACATTCAAGTACAGTACAACGCAAGCAGTAAAGCTGACCGACAGGCAGTAAAGCTGACCTGATAAAATAAATGATATAACAATCAATAAAACACAACAAACTATACAAAAGACAGTTGTCAGCCAGGGATGTGAAAGTTGGTCCAGATATTGGCAATATATAATATTGCTACACGATCATAAAGAAGCTTAAGTTAAGAAGAGTTTGTGGATTCTATTGATTCTATTCTAAGGTGTGATCCACCTCTCTGCTTTTTGCTGTCTAGGCTTACACACACGAGTCATTTGCAGAGTTTGTCAAATGCTGGGAGCTGAAACCAGATTTTCCAGTTGCAAAACAATGACAATGACAAGTGATAGTCTTGCAAACGTCCAGGTATTTCAGGACGTTTGCTTTGGGGATGCATGCCATTGTTTTTCATTGAGTACGTGATTATCTCTCCTGGGCACTTCTACCAAAGTACTGCAGTTAATGGTCTTGCAAATGTTCTTTGAATCTCAGATGATTGGTGATTTGAGAATATGCCTTTATCCTGCAATTCAGTTTACAGTATTGAACATCACACCATTTTATTTATTCTACTCTTTTCTGACCTTTAAAATTGGTAGTGGTAACATGTACCGATGTATTTCTGTTTATAATATTTCGGTGACTTATGTATGATCTTTGTTGTTTGCGTTCATAAACAAACAGCAATACAGTGATTACACTCTTCTGTGTCGCACACACGCTTAACGATCCTTTCTTTCATAGAGATTTTCCACGCGTCCACTTCATATTTGCAGATGTTTAACTTTTGGTAGTAGCCAGTAGTCTTCCAAATTCTGGATTCTGTTTAAATGTTTAATATACCTGCTACAAAATCAGTTCAGTTTCAACTGTTTTTTTCCTCTACGATCTTTACAAAAACAACAGTGTTCATATCTGTCCCGAGTGATTGCAGTTTGATGAGTCGCTAATGCAGTAGGATCGTTGTGTGATTACTTTTTTTAAAAAAATATGGTTTATTGTATATATGTCAAGGCAAAACACAAGTCACCCGAATGAACAGATTTAGCCGTTTCCTCTACTGCTGTAAAAGACTGTGCCAATTATCCGAAGACAAAACCAATGATGAAATGAAAAGGATAAAACGGCCCCTGGCACCACGACCCGGACCGCACATCGCAGCAGACTACACCATCTGCCATTGGCTGCCGAGGACAGCTATCACTGCCTGACGCAGGACCCAACCGTACTAAAAGCCGCGTCTGTGCGCGGATAGCTTGAATGAAGTCGCTGAAAGAAGCTGGAAACTCATCTAGTGTCGGCAACCGCAAGAGGTCTCAACGTTGGATCGCATAAGCGGGGTGTAGGTGAACTCCAAACGTGAGTGTGCGAGTTTATCATGATATTTAGGTTTTGTTTTTTTTTGTTTTTTTAACTTTCTCTGTGTCAGTGTGTGTTCGTTTGCATATATTCAGCGATAGTATGTTTATGGGGGTAAACGACTGCTCATTACAGCACGTGTTGCCCGAACGGTGAAAATACTGTTCATTTGCGGTAAATTGTAACAGCTAGATGGTTCGGAGTGAACGCAAAAACAGGTCCACCAAGCGTATGTGAGTGGCCGTTGAAAAGTAGGCGCATATTAAGTCAACAAACGGATGACGACTTCAAACTTCAGACTTCTTTAGACTTTTCAAAGCCTAGCAGGTAAACTGAGGAAGGCCAGTGTTGTGTTGTGTGCCCTGACACAAATGCAAAATCGTACACAAATGCAAAAATTTAACTTTACAGCATCCAGTACTCAGTGTATCGTCTTAAGTTTTACTATTTATAACAATGTGAAAAGATGATGTACTTCTTGACGCACATCCCTCCCTCTCTTTGGTTGTAGTAACATGGCAGCAGCTGGAGATCTACTGGATCAGGACCAGTTCAGCTGTTCAATCTGTCTGGATCTACTGAAAGACCCGGTGACTATTCCCTGTGGACACAGTTACTGTATGGACTGTATTAAGGGCTGCTGGGATCAGGGTGATCAAACTGGTGTCTACAGCTGTCCCCAGTGCAGACAAACCTTTGCCCCAAGGCCTATTCTGGGCAGAAACACCATGCTGGCTGAAGTGGTGGAGAAACTGAAGACGACAGAACTCCAAGCTGCTCCTCCTGCTCACTGTTACGCTGGACCTGGAGACGTGGCGTGTGATGTCTGCACTGGGAGAAAGCGCAAAGCCACCAAATCCTGTCTGGAGTGCTTGGCCTCTTACTGTGAAATGGATCTAATGCTTCACGAAAAACTCAATCGAGGGAAAGCTATGCTGATGGAGACCGCGGGACATCCAGCAAAGAGACACAAACTGATAGAAGCCACCGCACAACTGGAGGAGAAGATCTGCTCTCGTCACTGCATGCCACTGGAGGTTTACTGCCGTTCTGATCAGCAGTGTATCTGTCTGCTGTGTGTGATGGATGAACACAGAGGCCATGATACAGTCTCAGCTGCAGCAGAAATGACCGTTAAACAGGTATGTGCTAAATCAATATAGTCTTGACTGGATGAATCTGGGGTTCCAGGCCAAGGGTTAATATGTTTGTATTTTAAACAACGATTCTTTTCTTAGGTGACACAGGGCATCAGTGAAGGTCTCCAAACTTAACACAAAACATATTTAAAGAATTTTAAATGTAATCCTTTATTAAACTTAACGTGAGTTAATTATTAGAATGTCACATTATGACATTGGCCTTGTCCAGTCAATGTTCGTAAAACAAGCATACTGTAAACCTTGATTATTAATTTATGAGGAAATTCTTTTGTGTGAAGGACACCACAACACATACCAACAATGACACTTGGCAGTAGCTAGAGTTGTGATTACATGCAAACTTGAAAAGATATGAAGTATGCTTTCCTTTTGTTCTCCTTTTGTTATCAGATGATATAAACATGCTCCCTATTGTGATTAAAACTGAACATGGAGAAAAATATTCATACATCATTTAATCCAGTTAAATGATGTGCACATATTTTGTGAAGTCTTTGCTGTTCTGCTGTACACACATCATCCCCCTGAATGGCGAACAACAAGGCTGTAGTAATTATATGCCACGCAGTGTCACCTGATGCATTATTACTTATAATATAAACATGTGTGAATGTAACTAAATATAAAGAGACTACATTCTTTTGTCCAGAGTCAGCTGGGGGAGACACAGAGGAAATCCCAGCAGAGAATCCAGGAGAGAGAGAAGGAGCTGCAGGATCTGAGACAGGCTGTGAAGTCACTCACGGTGGGTACTGACCAGAGGAGAAGACAACAGCTGGCTGCTGGAAGAGCCATTTCAGGGCTCAGTCAGGGTTCTCCTCCAGTCAGCCAGTGAGGGACACTTCTAGCCCTGTGGGGCTCAATCCCACTGATCCACACTGTGGGGGAAACAGGCTGTCTGGGTCCCAGTAAGAGCTGAGTGACAGGGCTAGTTAAAATGTAAAGCCCTCCTCTCTCTGTGTCTCCTAACAGCGCTCTGCACAGGCAGCAGTGGAGGACAGTGAGAGGATCTTTACTGAGCTGATCCGCTCCATTGAGAGAAGGCGCTCTGAGGTGAAAGAGCTGATCAGGGATCAGGAGAAGGCTGCAGTAAGTTGGAGTATAGGACTCCTGGAGCGACTGGAGCAGGAGATTGCTGAGCTGAAGAGGAGAGATGCTGAGATGGAGCAGCTTTTACAAGCAGAGGATCACATCCATTTCCTTCAGGTAACATCACTGTCTGTCTGCCAATCTGCATGATGTGACTGACACAGAACTATCCAGTAGATGCTCCTGACTGATCACATGAATGTGTTTGGCTCATTGTGTCTGACTGGATATTTATGCTATCTATGTGTAGAACTTCCATTTTTTCTCTTCCTCATCTGGACATGGAGACTTACCCAGCATCACTGTGAATCCAGATGTCTCTTTTGGGTTTGCGAAGAAATCTGTCTCTGAACTGAAAGAGCGATTGGAGGACGTCTGCAAGGAGGAACTGGCCAAGTTTTATGGAACAGGTGGGTGGAGAGAAACGGTGTCATCTAATTCAGTCCCTACCATTAAAAACTGAAAGACTTTCTCTCTCTCTCTCTACACAGTAAAAGGAGTCTATAATGTAAGTGTTCCCGAACCAAGGACCAGAGCGGAGTTCTTAAAATGTGAGTATTTTTGTTTTTTTTACAATGACCTGCCACCCTCTAAGAGTCTTGTAATGCATGTGCGTGTACACACACACACAAACACACACAAGACCTTGTCACCCAACTAAGACATACTAAGAGACACCTCCAAAGAATCCACAATTTGGTTGGATACACATACATGGATCTGCTCAGTACAGATGAACATTGTTGTAATTCTTGTAATGACTGGATTTGATTGTATGAACCTCTCCTAATATCTTTTCCATCAGATGCCTGCCAGCTCACGTTGGACCCAAACACAGCCCACAGACACCTCTGTGTGTCTGAGGGAGACGGAGTGGTCAAACATGTGGGAGAGGAGCAGCCATATCCTGATCATCCAGACAGGTTCGAGAACTTTTGCCAAGTGCTGTGCAGAGAGGGCCTGTCTGGGCGCTATTACTGGGAGACCCGGTGGAGTGGGCAACAAAGGATGATAGCTACGTCCTATAAGACGGTGGGTCGGAAAGAAAGATGTGCCGCTGGCGGGTTTGGATTCAATCAGAACTCCTGGAATCTGTATTTCTGCGCTTCCAAGTACAGCTGCTACCACAACGGAGAGAAAACGGACATCCCCACCCCCACCTCAGCAAGAATAGGAGTTTACCTGGATCACAGCGCGGGAATTCTGTCCTTCTACAGCGTCTCTGACACAATGACCCTCCTCCACAGAGTCCGGACCACATTCACTCAGCCCCTCTATCCTGGGTTTTGGCTTGGACCTCAGTCGAGTGCTAAACTGGGCTTCTTGCGGTGAGGGAGAGAGTCACTGAACTTGTGACTGAAGGGGGAGGTGGTTGGGGAGATGGGGGTGAGGGTGCTTTCCGAAACTGATCAGATCTGAAAGATCTTGTCACTGCAAACACAGTATCATACTACTTTGTTTATGAATCATTAGTTCTGCTAAATAGAAGGAAAAGCATCTATCTACTGAATTTTCTGCACTGATTACGAATTTGTTTGGAATATTAAATTGCTTGACTTCAACTTGCCTTTGTGTATTTATGTGAGTAAGCACTTCATGATGTGTGTGTATATGTATGTGTGCATTACTCCACTAAAAGCTTTTGGGCTCAAACCTCAGTTCTGTACTTGCTGTGTTCATAGGGGGCTTAGATTAGATTATATTACATATATTACAAATACATGACCTTGCTGGACCCAAAGCACCTCCGTTACCACCAACATAACTATCAATCATATTCACCATTACCACTGTCATCATAACTGCTCTCACAAAATATATTTGCAAATATTTTACAGAGGATATTTAACACCAGGCTGTATGGAGACAATTTCACCTGTCTTCATGTGGCTAGAATCCTACAGTCATCAGAATCCTTCAATTAACAGAGCTGTCCTTCAGTTTAGTAATGTACCTTCAGTAATCTTTAAAGAAAATCTACATCTTGCCCTGTTTGGCCCATCTCAGTTGTAACTGAATCGCCTATTTTGACGTATTATGGGGAGCCAGATGTACAGACCTTTTTTCGTGGACAGAATGCCTTTTGTGCTACGGAACGCATAAATTCAATACAAAACCACATAACACCGTAACGCCTTTTGTCCACGAAAAACGCAAACGCGTTAGCATTGTGTCCACGAATTACTGAAGAGAGCACATACTTTCATGCACAGAAAACAAAACGGATAATTCCTTTCGTGCACGGAATTGACAGTTGTGTTTTTCATTTTGTAGACAAAAGTAATTCTGTCCACGTAACAGATGTCCTAGGCCAGAATTTATGCTGTTGTGGCACGAAATGCAGAATGCGCTATACTATCATCATTCTATGCCATCGAATGTTCATTTTGTTCACTTAACTGTTTTGCTGTATTACTGAAAGTATGATGTGCACGAAAGGGATTTAGCACAATATATTTCGTGACTCCGCAGTTACAGAAGGCATTCCGTCCAGAAAAGCAAAGGCTGCTTGAACTTTCGTATACATCAGTGTTTCACTTTCGCAGACAGAATGCCTTCTGTGCTAGAAAATGCATTAATTCATTATGAAACCATTTAACACTTTCGTGGACATCAGTATTTCGTGGACACAATGCTAACGCATTTGTGTTTTTCGTGGTTTCACACGTAACAGTGCTAAATGGTTTCATAATGAATTTATGCGTTTTCTAGCACAGAAGGCATTCTGTCTGTGAATTGTTAAAGTAAAGTTGACCTAAAAGTCTTCCTCCCCCCAGGTGGGCCAGCTGGGGGGGGGTTAAACTGAAATGTTAAACTGAGATCCTCACTTTGTGGCGTCATTAAAGATCCCATAACCCTTACTGCAGTGAGATTGGGAATCCTGTGTAGAGTATATGGGCCCAGGCCATGAGGGGGGGAGACTGGTCTGCATGACCCCTCACCTCATCAGGCCACAGAACAACAGTGGCCCACCGGAGAAAGAACTTTGTTTTGCATTGTGGTTAATTAGCACAGACATCCTCGTACCCCGACATCCATATGCAGCACTTAATGCCTCTGCTGTACCTTGTAATTCAAAGAGGAACTCCAGCTGTGGTCATCCAGAGGCCACCGGAGAAGTCTCACGACTTTCATCACACAACGTTCACCTGGGCCTCCATCGTCCAATCAGATCATGTGGCACGTGCGAGTTACAAACCAGTGACTGGACAGTGAGTCCACGTGGAGAACCTGTCCTTTGATATGGTGCTTTATAAATACATTAAACAGAGGAACAATAGAATATTGCTGCTAACTCCATGCTCTCAGCCCTGAAAGAGGAAAGGGGACCCTACCTGGCTCTGGGAGGGGGGATGCATTTCAATTAACTGATGCTTCTGTCAGAATTGTGAAGCAAGTTAAATTTCACCCAAAGCTCATACAAAAGAAACATATCCCTTAAGCTAAAAACACGTGAAAATTATTACATAATGAAAGACTGTGCAGCCTGAGTAACATTTCCCTACAGCAGTACAGCAATGTATGTTAGACATTTTTAGAGCAGCACTACAGAGTGAGGGATTGTGGGAGATATTTATACAGCAGCACTACAGAGTGAGGGATTGTGGGAGATATTTATACAGCAGCACTACAGAGTGAGGGATTGTGGGAGATATTTATACAGCAGCACTACAGAGTGAGGGATTGTGGGAGATATTTATACAGCAGCACTACACAGTGAGGGAGATGTGTAATCATTAAACTCCTCTCTCTGCTCAGCCTGCTCTCCACAGCCTGGCTTCAGTCCAAATCCACACCTCCTGCAGCTCTGAACCAGGAATTCTCGCTCTCTCTCACTCTCTCTCATACATACGCACATTTCTAGGAAAATGAAACTAAACTCTGTCTCTCAGACAGTTTGTCACTTACTGTGTGCAGTAAAATGGCAGCAGCTAGTATCTCAGTGGATCAGGACCAGTTCAGCTGTTCAATCTGTCTGGATCTACTGAAGGATCCGGTGACTATTCCCTGTGGACACAGTTACTGTATGGACTGTATTAAGGGCTGCTGGGATCAGGATGATCATACTGGTGTCTACAGCTGTCCCCAGTGCAGAGACACCTTCAACCCAAGGCCTGTCTTAAGAAGAAACACCATGCTGGCTGAAGTGGTGGAGAAACTGAAGAAGACAGGACTCCAAGCTGCTCCTCCTGCTCACTGTTACGCTGGACCTGGAGACGTGGCGTGTGATGTCTGCACTGGGAGAAAGCTCAAAGCCGTCAAGTCCTGTCTGGAGTGCTTGGCCTCTTACTGTGAAACTGATCTAATCCTTCATGATAAACTCAATCGAGGGAAGTCTCACAAACTGACTGAGGCCACAGAAAATCTGCAGGAGAAGATGTGCTCTCAACATCACAAACTACTAGAGGTTTACTGTCGTTCTGATCAGCAGTGTATCTGTCTGCTGTGTGTGGTGGATGAACACAGAGGCCATGATACAGTCTCACCTGCAGCAAAAAGGACTGAGAAACAGGTAAGACCAGAAAGTCTTGTTACAATTGTGGGACTGTTAGAATATATAATTATATAGAGCTTCCATTCATTACATGTGCAGTATAGTCAGCCTCCTAAAACAGATTTTTAACAATTTTTAATTTCATTCTATTCTTTGTATGCCGCTAATGTTTCTACAGCTGAATTATACGCATACCATTTAAGCATTCTTCCTGTACATACAATCATTTTTAGACCAGTATACTTCCCTTTAGCAATAAAGTTTTTTTATGGTATAATTTCAACAGATCGCATAACAAGAAGATTTTCCAATGTCCACTGATATCTGCAGTTGAATATCTTCTCATTCAAATTCAGTCATGGACCTGTGACAATGAAAAGAATTAAATAAGGTAGAAACTTTTCAACAAAATATATCAGTCAGAGCAGGAAGTGAACACAAGCCAGCTCTTGGTGTGCAGCTCTGTTCACACCCCTCACCCCCCTTTCACTCCCTGAATGGGAATCAGCACGACTGGAGCAGCCAGTTCACACACACTGTGTAGAAGCTGTTCCCTCTGCAAAGGCTCTGTTACATCAAACTGATTGATGGAAACTGGAAACTGGACACAGTTTTGGATAATGCTGATTAATTAATACATCAATATCATTCATGGCAGACAGGTGGCATCTATCCAAACAGTGAGCATGGGTAAATCCACTGAGTCTGTGTTAGAGCAGAATGAACACTACAGAACACTATAGCTGGTGTCTCAACTGTCAAGAGTGTGATTGTTCTGCTGATATTTACTTCCCAGCAAATAACCACACATTAAATGTACACACCATTGGTAAAACAAAAGTGCTTAGCATCTCCAGTTAGTTCAGGGATGGTTAAAGAGAGCCCAGTAACTTACATGGAGAAGCATGGAAATCTCCTGTTGACTGCTAATAAACCTATCACATTGATTGGTGAGGATCTGACTCTTATACTGGTCAGGGACCTACCTAATAGAAAGCAAGTTTATTCCTACATACTGATCTGCATATGCCACACAGTTACAGTAAATATTACATAACATATTCTTATTGGTGGATGTGAACTGTATTATGGGAAATGTTGTTTGCCCACAGAAGCAGCTGGGGGAGACACAGAGGAAATTCCAGCAGAGAATCCAGGAGAGAGAGAAGGAGCTGCAGGATCTGAGACAGGCTGTGGAGTCGCTCACGGTGGGTACTGACCAGAGGAGAAGACAACAGCTGGCTGCTGGAAGAGCCATTTCAGGGCTCAGTCAGGGCCTAGAAAGGCCTAGTTAAAATGTACAGCCCTCCTCTCTCTCTGTGTCTCTGAACAGCGCTCTGCACAGGCAGCAGTGGAGGACAGCGAGAGGATCTTTACTGAGCTGATCTGCTCCATTGAGAGAAGGCGCTCTGAGGTGAAAGAGCTGATCAGAGATCAGGAGAAGGCTGCAGTGAGTCAGGCTGAAGGAGTCATGGAGCGACTGGAGCAGGAGATTGCTGAACTGAGGAGGAGAGATGCTGAGCTGGAGCAGCTTTCACACACAGAGGATCACATCCATTTCCTCCAGGTAACATCACTGTCTCTCTGCCAATCTGCAGTACAGAAAGGGGCGTGTCTCACACAGAGCTGTCCAATGGAGATGCTCCTGAGTTCTCCCAGGAAGGTGTGCAGCTCATTGTGTCTGATTGGGTACTTATTCTTTCTGTCTGTTTGTCTGTCTGTAGAGCTGTCAGTCTCTGTCTTCCTCTGCTGAATGTGGACACTTACACAGCATCACCATCAATCCACATGTCACTTTTGGGTTTGAGAAGAAATTTGTCTCTGAACTGAAAGAGCAACTGGAGAACATCTGTAAGGAGACATTAGCAAAGATCTCTGGAACAGGTAGGGTTGTTGAAATATTTCACAATATTTTACAGTTTATACGCAGTTGGCTCCCACAATTCATTCTTTAAAACTTGACTGAATCCTGGGTTTTTGGAAACCAAATTAAATTTTTCAATGGACACAATGTTAACTTCCTAACATTGGCTGGATTTCCGTTTCTTTTTTCACAGAGAAGGCTGTGTACATGTGATATTAAGTGAAATTTTACCACAATATTAATTAGCAGTATCAGAAATGTTGGATGTTCTGATAACTGTGCATGGAAAGTTGACATCTATGGACAAGGTTTATGGTTACATTCTAAGGGACTGAGTTTGTTTTAGTTTAACTTGTTTCTTTTACTTATTTTGTGATTTCCTTACAAACATTTTTGTTGATGCTGTTTGCTGTTGAGATGTTTAGATTTTGTTCAGTTTACAATGTTGTTTCTGCTTATTTGCTGAAATTATTTTAGACACGCTTCCATCATTTGGTTTACCTGAATTGTTAAAATTGACCTAAAAGGCTTCCTCCCCCCTCCCTCCACAGTGAAAGATGTGGATCTTCTAAAGGCTCCAGAGCCCAGGACCAGAGCAGAGTTCTTACAATGTAAGTGTGTTTACAGTGCAGAATTCAACCAAGTCTGACAACCTCTTTCAGTGCAGTTTAATTTTAATTAAGACCTGCAGTGATGTATGTCCCTGTGAGTTTAACCAGAAGTTACAGTTTACTTGCATACAGTATTATACACACAGAATAATGTACTGGCTAGCATCTCTCCTGTTGTAATAAATGGCAATAAATAATACTTGATAGTATTAAACACATTTATTATATACAGACAGTATATAACAATGTTGAAATAGATAGCAGGAAAAAGGAAAAAAATAACAGAGTATGAAGAGTAAAATGCACAGATATAGAAACACACAGAGTCCAAGAAAATGATAGAATGTTAAAATCTTCATTTTGCAAAATATAAAATTGACTAAACTATTTCAAACCAGAAAATATATTAAAATGGTACATCGTTAAAACCAAAATATTAGGAACTGAAAACTGTACATAGTACATAAGTAATAGTTATTTCATGAATATCTTATAATTGAGTTCAAATTATATTCATTAATCTGAATTCCTGCTTTTGTGCTTCTCCTCCATCAGATTCCTGCCAGCTCACACTGGACCCAAACACAGCAAATGCATACCTCTGTCTGTCTGAGGGGAACAGAGCAGTGACACGGGGGACAGTGGAACAGCCATATCCTGATCACCCAGAGAGATTTCAATTCTGGCAGCAAGTGCTGTGCAGAGAGGGTCTGTCTGGACGCTGTTACTGGGAGGCTGAGTGGAGACAAAATATGGTTAATATCGCAGTCTCATATAAAGAGATCAGCAGGAAAGGAAGGAGTAATGACTGTGTGTTTGGATGCAATGAAAAGTCCTGGATGTTGTGCTGCTCTGCTTCAGAGTACTGTTTCTGGCACAATAGAAAGAAAACTGAAATCCCTGCTCCTACCTCCTCCAGAATAGGAGTGTACCTGGATCACAGGGCAGGAACTCTGTCCTTCTACAGCGTCTCTGACACAATGACCCTCCTCCACAGAGTCCACACCACATTCACTCAGCCCCTCTATCCTGGGTTTATGGTCGGGAGTCAATCTGCTGTAAAACTGTGCCCCTTACAATGAGGGAAAGAGTTACTGATTACATACAGAAGGGGGAAGTGGTTCGGGAGATGAGGCAAGAAATGGGGATGGGGTGCTTTCTGAAATTGATCTGAAACCCTTGTCAGCACTGTACTACTTTGATTTTGAATCATTAGTTCTGCTAAATGGGAAAAAAAAATTAAATGCTTAATTTCTTGAATTTTCTGTACTGATTACAAATTTGTTTGTAATATTAAATTGCTTGACTTCACTATATTCCTTTGCATTTATGCAAGGAAGCACTTCATTGTGTGTCTGTAGGTGTGTGTGTGTTATTCAATGAAAAGCTTTCGGGCTCAGACCTCAGCTGTATACTTGTAAAGTGGTGTGTTTATAGGGGGCTCAGTTATAATGACCTCGCTGGACCCAAAGCACTAACACCAACATAACTATCAATCATATTCACCATTACCATCATCAAATACATTCACATATATTTTATGGAGGAGGACGTTTAATACCAGGTTGCATGGAGCCAATTTCACCTGTCTCCATGTGGATTATAGAAAATGCTAGAATCTTACAATTGTCGGAATCCTTCACTAAACAGTGCTGTTCTTCAGTTTTGAATTACTGAAGGTATATGGCTGAAGGAAATCCACATTTTGTTACAGTTGGCCCATCTCAATTGTAAGTGACCTGTTTTAACATGCTACCATGAACCACAATTTATGTGGCTGTTGCACCGCAGTCGCGCAACAGGGAAGTTTTTGAATACTGAGGTGCAATTTTCCGTGTATCATTGAAAATATGCCGTAGCAGCTCAATTCTTATTGCACAGTGGGACGCATGGTTTTGTTAAATGAAGTTCCAGTGGATCGTACCTGTTCTTACGATCCACAAACGTAGTTTGTCTATAGAATAAATCTAGCGAAACTCAAGCAGCCTGAATGGCAAAACAATACGGTGTGAAGTACTTTGACGCAGACACGCAAAGCTCACATTTAGCGTGCACGCAGCAGATTTGTGGACCTCCACACTTCCCAGAGAACGACACGCAGCAATAAGGTGGTTGCATTTTGTGGATTTTGTGCAAGGCGCGTGTCTAAAGAAGTTTCATATAATCACCACACCCTGGACCGCATTGGGCATTCGCAAAGAAACCACACACCTCACTTCACTGCACTTGGTGCATAAGTCAAAACATCGTAAACATGCAACATTTATACTGTAATGTCCCTGCTAGCTTTCCGGTCCAGTTAATCTCATGTTAATTGCACAAGATGGAATACATGGAAATAATGCATAATAAACATCTTTAACTGGGTAGGGGTGTGCTAGAATGTTTTTTTTTTAGGACTTTTCTAACTCTCCTGGAGTCCTGGTATCATTTTTATAGAATATTATTGCTCTTTGAGACCCACAGTTTTTAAATCATAATGGTATGGTCATAAACATTTGTTTATCTTGTCGTTCAGTTTAGAGGCTGACACGAGCTGTGTGCTACGTATTAGAACTCAACTGCATTAAAATATTTTCACTTCAGCAAGTATAGAAATCCGCAGTGCATTTCTGATGCTTATCTTATCAAACGAAAAAAAAAAACAATAACAAAACGTTACGACATTGCAGTTATACTGGCAACTCCACAAGCCGAAACCAGAATGTAAAGCTGGTATCAACCACGGTTTCTGTAAGAAGCGTGTCTACCTATAAGAGCACGATTTTAACAGCCATCCGCTCCAGCATCGCAAGCTTATCTTCATGAGACGTGAGCAGGTCTCCAAGTCACACTATCAAAAAAAGCCATGCTTGCTTCATTACATACCTGGTCAGAAGTCTGAAAGCCGACGATTATACGTGATAAAACTGTTTGCTTCCTGCTGGATGAAAAAGGGCGATTCAACCGAGGGATCACACTGTGGGTTTTCCAATCCTGTGCATGGCGAAAGCTAGTGCTGTGACGTCAGCTGACTTGATGAGGTCACGGTTAGAATGTGAATATAAAAAAACTACAACGCGAGAATGCGCGGAAAGCCGCGTTCGAAGTTCTACGGCTACAGAATCCGACAGAACTCATCTCACTGAACTCAAGTTCCAAGGCAGCTTTCCAAGTGTTACAAATCATGGTTTACATTCTGCAAAGCCCGTTTCTCACCCCACACGGCCGCACGGGTCACAGTGCATAGGCTGCAGATGGAAATGGCCATGTCTCACAGTACTTACAACAAGCTCTGGGCTGATGCCCAGGCAGAGCTAAGTGACGTACTGACTGAGGACCTGGGCGGCCAGTCTCACCCCCCTGAGACTGACAAAGAGGTGTTCTTCCAGCACGTGAAAACCCTCTATGTGCGTTATGTGCGCATTTTCAGGCAGCTGGAGGAAGCCTATGACCAGGTGGTGCACCCTCAGAAGCGGCACCTGATCCGCGATGTGCTGGAGGGAGTCATGGGCCGCGTCCTGGAGCTCAAGCGCGAAATGGTGGAAAGCGACTTCTCTGAGTACCACTACGTGGACAGCGTCCTGCTGGACCTGAAGCTGACCCCGGCGGATGTGGAAATCCCCGTTCCGAAACACTTTGTGGGCGAGCAGAGCGCGGAGAGGGGAGAGCTACTGTCCAGCGTCTTCAGCTCCGGGGTGGCGACGGAGTCTGTGGAGGCTCCTCCGCTGACCCTGGCACAGGCCATCAGGCTCATCCAGGCGTCGGAGAGAGCGAGGCAGGGCCGCTCGCGGGCCAAGATCACCAGGAAGATGCGGCAGGACGAAAATAACCAGAAGAGATCCAAAGACAAGAGCCAGGTGGAGGCCATCAGCGAGCACACGGCTTTGAGCATCCAGAAGCTGTGGAGGGGTTACCTGCAGCGGAAGAAGACGAAGAGGGAGAGAGAGGAAGAGATGATCTTTCTGGGCATGGCCCAGGGGCGCAGGCAGACCCAGCCATGCTCTTCCGTCGACGCGGTGCGGGACTACGAGGCCCGCAGGCGGCGGAGGCGGGACGAGAACGAGGCCGACTTCCAGAGGGCAGTCGCCAAGGTGACCGAGAGGCTCCGAGAGGTCGAGGAGTTCGACATGAGGGACACCATGAAGGCGCAGATCCGGCAGTGGATCGCCGAGTGCCACGACGCAACCGGAGCCTTCCCGGACTACCCAGAGCAAGAGGAGGGGGGGTCGGCTCTCATTTTTGTGGAGAAAACGCCGCAGCAGGTGGCCGACGAGCAGGCAGCGATGGAAGAGGTCGAGGCAAGCAAGGAGTCCAAAGAGCAGGCCGCGAAGAAGGACGACGTGGCTGTCGAACCCGGCTTCACAATGTCGCCATCTAAATTCCTGACGGGGCTGCAGGAGGCGCAGAAAACCTTTGAGGCCATCTGGCAGAACCGGGACGAGTCGGAGAACCCCAACCAGAGACACGAGGCAGAGCTGATCAAGGAGGAGAAGAGGAACGAGATCGAGACAGAGGCCCGTCTGCAGGTAGATGAGCTCATGAGGCAGGAGCTGGCTGATCTGAAGCTGGCGGTGTATAACATCGAGGGAGGAAAGGCGAAGGAGAAAAAAGGAGGAAAGAAGGAAAAGAAAGGTGGAAAGAAGGAAAAAAAGGACAAAGACTTAACACCTGACAGGAGTCTCCAGTCCCTGTGTCAAGAGCTGGTGGAGCAGGGTTTGATGAGGCAGGTGGAAGTGGTTAAGCTAGCAGATTACCTGGGCGACTTCTGCTACCTCGGGACACATTTAGAGCAGCTCAACATGGATCCCACGCCATCTCTGGGAGATGTAAGGCAGGTCATCGCCCTGAACGCCGTCCTACCGCTGGGTTCCCAGGTGGTAACCGAGAAAGCCTTGCTGGCTAAGACTCTCCTCCTCGTGGGTCCCACCGGTGTGGGCAAGAAGATGCTGGTGCACGCCATCTGCCAGGAGACCGGATCCAACCTCTTCGACCTCTCGCCTCTCAACCTTGGCGGGAAGTACCCGGGAAAGAGCGGCCTTCAGATGATGCTCCACATGGTGTTCAAAGTCGCCAAGCTGATGCAGCCCTCCGTGATCTGGATCGGGGGCGCTGAGAAGATGTTCTACAAGAAGGTGCCCAAAGAGGAGAAGGACCTGGACCCGAGACGGCTCAAGAAAGACCTGCCCAAGTTTCTCAAGTCCGTCAGCGACGACCGCGTCCTCGTCGTGGGCACGTCTCGAGACCCATCAGTCGCTGACATCAAGTCGCTCTGCAAGGCCTACGCCAAGGTCATCCACGTCCCGCGGCCCGACTACGCCTCACGTTACCTGATCTGGAAACGGCTCATCGAGAAGAACGGCGGGGAGGTGACCAAAGCACTGGACCTCACCTCTCTGGCCAAGATCTCGGACGGCTACACACAGGGCCACATCCTGCAGGCTATCCGGACCGTCCTGACCGAGCAGCGCATGCAGGAGCTGGACAAGAAGCCCCTGGCTGCGGTCGAATTCACCCCCCAGCTCGCTAAGATCCAGCCCGTGACACAAGATGAGGACGAAGCGCTGAAAAGTTGGTTCGCTAAAACTCCCCTGGGGAAGAAACGCGCCGAAGCTCTCACAGGCCAGGACGAAGAGTAGAGGTGGCCAAATGAGGAAAGGAATAATACAATGAGAACAATCCATTCAGTCTCAATAATTTTGCCTTTTGCCTAGAGTGTATCTACCACAGTGTTAAGCCTCGCCACTGATATTTAATGAGTGGTAAAAAAAACACTTCACATTGTCAATAAAATTCTAGAGAGAAAATTTTATTTCAGATGTTTTCTCTCCATGGCTGGAGAATGTGACGAGTCAAATAAATATAAAACATGTAGCATATGTAGCAATATTCATTGCAGGTTATTGTGTGAGATGATTTCTGGCAAAATTCAAGTCTGTTTAGACTGCTTTCTCCTCAGTTATGATTATTTTTCTGCAATTTCTACTAGAATATTGGCATTAGTGTCAGTTTTTCTTTTGCATGCAGCACACGGTCAAATCTGCATAATTACTCACGCCACAAACCAGTCAGTACTCGTTTCCAAACGCTAACAAACAAGAATATTTGAGCCAAGCTGTGTGAGGCTTTTGACCAAATTAGTTGCTGAAGTTTACAGTGGTTAAGATTAGTTACATCATTCAGGTTTCTTCCACTTTCCTTGACTCTCAGATTCATCTGTCTTTCCTCCCTTCGTCTCTTCTTAGTCCTCTGCATTCTCCTATTGGTTGATTTAAACTGTATAGAATAAATATACAAAGGTACGTGTACAGGCACTCTTAGACACAATAAGCATAACAAATTTCAAAGGATCTTAGTGAGCTACAAACTAGTTAGCTACAGACAAATGCAGAGGATCATCTAAACGTAGTTTGCTTAACAGTTCGGAGGATCACTCAAAACTGTTCCTAAATTGAATAACTAGCCAATTTAAAGTTGCAAGTTATATGACATATTAAATGTTGAAGTTTACACATGGAGTTTTGAAAAAATTGTACACTGAACAGTTGAAAAAGTTGCTTTGAGGAGAGGAGTTACAACGAGCGCTTTAGGATCACCGGTCGGTGGTGAATCGTGTTTCAAATGTGAAAATCACTTGCGGCGAAATGTGTGAGAAAGTGCCATGGCGGATCCCATCTACCTCAAAACACGACCTCTGAGACGCCACTGAGAAGAGGAATCATTTATTTCGGCATGCATACTGACAGGGGCCTGAAACCGACAGCTGTTCTGGGATCAGCAGCAACTGAGCAGCAGGTGAGGCTCCGTCAGCCGCCACACAAATTGCCACCCCGTGATTGGCCAGTGGAGCAGGCGGGACGGTGGAGGAGGGACTACGTTCTGAGTTACCATGGGAACAACACAGTTATGAAAGTGAGCCGAGTACCTACTCTAGACTACAGAGAGATAGCGAGGATTTCAGAATGAACACTCCTTCTGTGTCTGCACGTTAGCTTGCACTGGGCCACTAGTGACATGCCGTCGAATCTACCGCCTGTTATTAAAAACAGAAAGAGCTTGAACGATTTCTCATTTCTTGCGCGGGACCTTGTCACCCAGGGGAACCTCTTCAATTAGCTTCTGTGGGGACAAAAAAAAGAAAAGAAAATACACACTGAGTATTGCACAGCCAAAAGCACAGGAGCACCCCTGCCCAACAATACTGTCCCAAAAAAGCAAGAGTACCCTCAGCAGCCGAGAGTAGTACGCCCTGTCATCCTCATTCTCCCCCCGGCGGTCGTCCACTTGGTATCTCCTACAGGCTACAGTCACTTCATTGGCCGTGAAGAGAGGGGCGGGGTCTATGGAGTGGCCATTGATGAGGCTGACCAGGTATTCTCTGTAGTGCTTCCTGGAATGTTGAGACTCCATTATATCCAGCTCTTTCATTTGACAAGAAACACACTCAACCAAAAGACATTCTTTTAAACATTGCTATTCTGAATCACTATGTTATCTGATCCTTTTTTGTTTCTGCTATTGCTGTCATTTCTCAGCGTTGTTGCTGGTGTCAGAGTGTTGTTGTCGTGTTGGGGTTGTGGGTGGGGTTTGTGGGTATGATTCTGGGCGGGGTTTGTGGGCGGAGTAACTCACTCGCAGAGCCCCGCCTGGCCAGGCTGGGTTTGAGCTCCGCAGGGTGAGTCCACCTGCCGACCCCCCTCATCCTTCTGCTCCATCACCCCACACGCACCTGGGGGGGGGGATAGAGAGAGAGAGAGAGAGAGAGAGAGGAGAGGGAGAGGGAGAGGGAGAGAGAGAGAGAGCGAGAGAGAAGGAGAGGGAGAGAGAGGGAGAGAGAGAGAGAGAGAGAGAGAGAGAGAGAGAATGGGGGAGAGAGGGAGGGAGAGAGAGAGAGAGAGAGAGGGAGAGAGAAAAATGAGAAATGTTTACTTTTTGTTGTTTTGTTGTTCTTCATTTTTGTTCATTATTGAATTATTGTCCCTGATTACATATTTTTTAGATACTGCTTGAGCACATTTGTCACGCCAATAAAGCACATGGAATAGAACTGAGAGAGAGAGACAGGGAGTGGGGGGGTGGAGACAGGGAGTGAGAGAGTAGGACAGGAGAACACAGAGCAGAGGAATAAGCTCTCAGACAGACAGACAGACAGACGGCATCTCACCAGCTTGAGTTCCATGTGGGGGGTCAGTGTTGAATGCAACACCATTCTTCTGTAAAAGGACATGAGAACAAATGTAAGAACTCAGTATCAGTGCTGCGTGTGTGTGTGTTTTGTGTGTGTGTGTGTGTGTGTGTATATGTGTGTATGTGTGTGTGTGTGTGTGTGTGTGTGTGTGTGTGTGTGTGTATATGTATGTGTGTGTGTGTGTGTGTGTGTGTGTGTGTGTGTGTGTGTGTGTGTGTGTGTGTGTGTGCGTGTGTGTGTATGTGTATATGTGTGTATGTGTGTGTGTGTGTGTGTGTGTGTGTGTGTGTGTTTACCTGAAGCAGCGCCTGCAGTCTTGGGGGCTCCCAGTCTCTCAGGTAGAACAGACAGTCTCGAGGGTGATGCGCATGCAGACCTGTGACAGAACACTGTGCCACTGTGCACGTCTGAGAAACAGAGACACACAGAACATTTAACACTCCACACTGTGCGCCAATGCAGGGAGAGAGAGGTCACGGACACACCCCTCACTTTTACCTGATGATATCACTGCCGTGTTTCTCTTAAAGAATATGCATAGCTATGACACATAACAGCTGCACAGGTTGCTGTTGACTCATATTGTCAGAAATCCACACACACACACGCACACACGCACACACAAACACACCCACACACATACACACACACACACACAGGCACGCACGTCGCACACACACACACGCACACACATACACACTCTAAGATGGACTCACTGTGTGGAAGGGGTTGTTGCAGCCGCTGCAGAACTGGTACCTGCACTGAGAGCAGGAGAAATGCATGCAGCCGCCTTTAGACAGAGCATACTGAAACCTGCAGTTAGGACAGACTGAGAGAGACAGAGGGAGAGAGAGAGAGAGAGAGAGGGAGAGAGAGAGAGGGAGAGAGAGCGAGAGAGAGCGAGAGAGAGAGAGAGAGAGAGAGAGAGAGGGAGAGAGAGAGAGAGGGAGAGAGAGGGAGGGAGAGGGAGGGAGAGAGTATATGTGAATATGACCCACAGTGAGAGTGTGTTCGGTGTTGGGGATGTGTATATGTGAATATGACCCACAGTGAGAGTGTGTTTGGTGCTGGGGATGTGTATGTGTCAATATGACCCACTGTGAGAGTGTGTTCGGTGTTGGGGATGTGTATGTGTGAATATGACCCACAGTGAGACTGCACTAAGTGGGAGACTCACTGATGCCGTTGTCTCGCAGGTACCCTGCCAGCCCCTGTCTCTGATATTCCGGATCATTCTCTCTCTTCCAGGACTGGAACTGCTCACACGACAAGCCAGCATGCTGCGACTCCCACTGAGAGAGACATAGGATGCATATTCATATTCATACCGACATTAATAATCACACTGTACTGCAGCGCATTAAATCCACTCATCAGTCAACCTGCACGCTCTGTTTTAACACACACACACACACACACACACACACACACACACACTTCTCACACGCAGGTGATATTATTTCTTTGTACTCACAGGTTTCTTGCACTGGGCGCAGAAACTGTTCCTGCACTGGAAACAGGTGACCTTCAGTTGGTCTCCATCGTAGATAAACCCGTAGGAGCACTGAGAGAGAGGAAGATGAGAAGATGAAGGGCAGAAGGAGGAAAGGTGAGAGGGACGAGGGGAGCTTTCTGAAAAACATCCCAGACATTCGGGGATGAGTAGCAGTAGAGTAAAGTGTTGGTGTTCACTCACATGACTGCACCAGAGAAACTTGGGGTCCTTGATGAGAGCCTGTTCTGTCAGCTTCTTATGGAAGAGCTCGTACACCTCCGGGTCCAGACAATCCCGCAGCTAATCACACATCACACACACAGGAACACACTGCGTTACACACCATTAACGCACAAATATCACACACAGTAACACACTGCATTACACACCATTAACGCACAACATCACACACAGAACACAATGCATTACACATCATTAACGCACAACATCACACACAACACACTGAATTACACACCATTAACGCACAACATCACACACAGTAACACACAGCATTACACACCATTAACGCACAACATCACACACAGTAACACACTGCATTACACACCATTAACACACATCACACACAGTAACACACAGCATTACACACCATTAACGTACAACATCGCACACAGTAACACACTGCATTACACACCATTAACGTACAACATCGCACACAGTAACACACTGCATTACACACCATTAACGTACAACATCACACACAGTAACACACAGCACTGAATGCCCAGCTGACCCCCTGGCTGGCGGTACCTGGATGTCGAGGGTGGAGAAGTAGCTGTTGAGATGCTCGGGGTCGTTGATGTCGGGCTCCCAGCACACGGGACACACCATGTCTCTGATGTGCTTGTCTCTCACAGCGATGGTGAAGTGCTGCTGGAAGCAGTCGCAGCACACCGAGCACTGACAGGAGGTCAGCGACTGCATCTACAGGGAGGGAGAGACAGGCAGGATTAATGCAGCATATACGCAGACCACTGATCTGAGATCAGCTACTGCATCTATAGGGAGGGAGACAGAAGGACAAAAATAATGCAGTATATGCACAGCAGACACGACAGCACGCTCACTCACACAGTCACACAGACACACACACACACACACACACACACACACACACACACACACACACACACACACACACACACACACACTCACACAGACACACACACACGCGCACACAGAGGCAGACACACACAGACACACACGTGCACACAGAGGCAGACACATACACACACACACACGCACACACACACACACACACACACATACACACACACATACACACACACACACACACATACACACACAGACAGACACACACACACACACACACACACCTTGTTGTGTGGATACACAGACAGGCAGATGGGGCACTCCTTGGCGAGGACCCGGCGGATGAAATCTCGGTCATGTGACTCTCGGACTGCCTGCACCACGTCCTCCAGGGTATACGGGGCCCCTGGGTCCTGCAGCAGAGAAAGGGCCAGCTCACAGCGCCCCCAGCTGGGCAGCTCGTACACTGCGAGCAGCCGTCTGCACACCCTCTGAGAGGGAGAGAGAGAGAATCACGTGCGTTAAACTCTTAATCTGCAGGATGAAGGTCAAACGAGCAGCAGTAAGACAGACTTCTCTTTATTTATCTAAGAAAAAAATCAAGCATTTAAGCATAAGTCTTCAGATCAAAATATCTTTGAATGCGTGTTTCCCATTATCTCAATCAGATGTGTCCAAACTCTGAGCAAAGCACAGCTGCTCCCCTGCACAGGGCCCCGCCCCGCCCTGCCCCGCACCTGCTTGTCCGGGTGGCTGGTGTCGATGCTGGGCTCTGGCTCGTCGCTCCACAGGCGCTGGTGGAAGGGCTCCAGCAGGGGGCGCTGCAGCAGGGAGAGAGCACCCCGAACCTCCCCTCCGCTCAGCCTCAGGGCCTCCTCACACCGGGACAGGTCGGAGAAACCCAGAGAAGCCAGCTCCCGCACCTGAGAGGGAGGGAGGGAGGGAGAGAGAGAGAAAGAGAGACTGACTGACTCACACTCTGATGCTGAAAGAGACAGTGCTATCATATTTGCTTATCGTGCCTGGTCCTGCCCTCCCTCTCTCTCCGATCCAGTCCTCACACTGCCCTGTCTGTCTGTCCCTCTGTCTGTCAGTCTGTCCGTTCCGCACTCGAACCCTCACCTTGGCACGCCTGTCCCTTAACACCTGCAGCACTGCCTTCTCAGTGTCGCCCCCTGCTGACAGCCAGGCCTGCTTGGCTTCGGCCCGGGACACCTGCACACCCCCGCCCTGGGCAGCCAACCCCAGCCGGTCCTCCCCAGCCCTGCCCCTGCTGTTCCCAGAATGCCCCATTTTGTAGTCCTGCTGGACGGAGGCTGCCCTGGCACAGATTTCGTCCAGGTGGTGGGGTAGCTCGGACTTCAGCCAATCACAGGGAGTGACGGTATTGCCCCCGGAAACGTGCACGCTTGTGTACACCTCTTCCGGGCTCACTCCCTTCTTCTCCCCTTCCTGACGCAAAGAGGTGCAAAGAAAGAGAGAGCAAATTATCATTGAAAATTGTCATTGAAGTTGCATCATGTATTTTGCATTTATAATCCTGATTTAATAATACCGCACAATGTCAATTCAGGAACAGCTAAGGATTCTTAATTTTAATTGCACACAGAACAGAAAGAGGAATATTTGTTAAAACTCCACCCACTCTGATTAGCTGGATCAGCTTTAGCCCTTCCTCCCTCATCAGCTTCTGTCTCTTCAAATCAGGGTCCTCTGTGGGCGGGGTCTGCGGCTTGACGGGCGGGAGGGGCACATCCTTTAATGGTGATGGTGGGTGGGGTTTGTGGGGCAGTGGGGCGGGGTCTGGGCGGGGCAGGTCACACATCTCACACACAGGGGAGGACAGGGTGGAGTTGACGTAGGTACAGAACTGACACACCCACTGCAGAGAGAGAGAGCAGGAGAAAGGAGAGCGTGGATTTATACTGTAGGGTATGCAGAAGGTGAATGACAGGACTCCACTGTAACTGCACTGAGAGGCAGGAGAGACAGGGTGGCACCTGTGTGTCCGTGCCCTTGGGCAGGTCCGGCAGGTGAGGGGAGGGGCGTATGGGCGTGGGCGGCGGCCGTGTGGCCAGGCGGGGGCGCTCACACACCTCACACAGGACGCTGCTGCCCGCGTTCACCACCGTGCAGCTCTTACACTGCCACTCTGAGAGGCAGAGAAAGGGTTAATACATACACACTGACACTACAGCACACTAACACTGCACTGAGAGAGAGGGTTAATACAGTACATACACACTGACACTACAGCACACTAACACTGCACTGAGAGAGAGGGTTAATACATACACACTGACACTACAGCACACTAACACTGCACTGAGAGAGAGGGTTCATACAGTATATACACACTGACACTGCACTGAGAGAGAGGGTTCATACAGTATATACACACTGACACTGCACTGAGAGAGAGGGTTAATACAGTATATACACACTGACACTACAGCACACTAACACTGCACTGAGAGAGAGGGTTAATACAGTATATACACACTGACACTACAGCACACTAACACTCCACTGAGAGAGAGGGTTAATACAGTATATACACACTGACACTACAGCACACTAACACTGCACTGAGAGAGAGGGTTAATACAGTATATACACACTGACACTACGGCACACTAACACTGCACTGAGAGAGAGGGTTAGTACAGTATATACACACTGACACTACAGCACACTAACACTGCAATGAGAGAGGGTTAATACAGTATATACACACTGACACTACAGCACACTAACACTGCACTGAGAGAGAGGGTTAATACAGTATATACACACTGACACTACAGCACACTAACACTGCACTGAGAGAGAGGGTTAATACATACACACTGACACTACAGCACACTAACACTGCACTGAGAGAGAGGGTTAATACAGTATATACACACTGACACTACGGCACACTAACACTGCACTGAGAGAGAGGGTTAATACAGTATATACACACTGACACTACAGCACACTAACACTGCACTGAGAGAGAGGGTTAATACAGTACATACACACTGACACTACAGCACACTAACACTGCACTGAGAGAGAGGGTTAATACAGTATTATATACACACTGACACTACAGCACACTAACACTGCACTGAGAGAGAGGGTTACAGTATATACACACTGACACTACAGCACACTAACACTGCACTGAGAGAGAGGGTTAACACAGTATATACACACTGACACTACGGTACACTAATACTAATGTACTAATGCACTATTATTGTATTAATGGGCCATTATATGCAAACACACAAAGTGGGGTCACTGACCTGTGATAGTGGATGGCTGCAGTGGCTCCTCCAGGCCAGCAGAGGGAGTGCTGGCCAGGCGAGGTCGGTCGCAGCTCACGCACAGCACTGCCTGCACCTCGTTCACTGTGGTGCAGTGGACACACTGCCACGAGGAGAGAGACGCACTGAGGGAGAGAGAGAGCAAAACAGAGAAAGAGACACACCATCAGGACAATATTTCTGAGAAAGCTAGAGCAAGACATGCATCTGGTTATTACCTCTCCTTTCTGGACATGATTGGTATCTGTCACAACACTGACTGGATGTGATTGGTTTCCGTCATATCCGTGACTGGGTGTGACTGCTTTCTGTCATAACTGTTTCTGCTGTGACTGGTTACTGTCATTATTGTGCTCTAGCTGTGACTAGTTTCTATCATGACCGTGACTGGCTGTGACTGGCTGAAACTGGCTGCGACTGGCTCTCTCTCTCACCTGACGGCCCTCTTGGGCGTGGCAGAGGTCACCGCAGTTCGGCTGTGGCCTGCCTGTCCTGGGTGGGAGTGGTACAGTCTGTCACATTCCGAGCACAGCCATTGGCCGCAAGTGGAGCAGTGGGCGGAGACTGGAAATGCACAACATATGGTGCAGTTTTCTGCAGGGGTGGAGGGTGAGGAGAAATGTCAAGAGAGGAGGAAATGGAGGAGAAGATGAGGGAGGGAAGGAGGGGGGCGTTACTAACAACAGCAGGAACAACAGTAAAACAGGAAAACCCCTAACAGCTGACATGTAGCAAAAGGCTTTATTAAGACAGTTATTCACCAGCTGGGATGAGCTCACTGAATTGCGCTACAGAGCTGACGGGAGGTGAGGTCCAGAGCTGGATGCTGTGGAGTGCATATTAAGTAGTTCTGAACTTCATCTCCCATGAGCAGCCCTGTACTCACCCCCTGACCCAGGGGAGAGGAATACATAAGCACTCACCCGGTGCCTGCGTGCGCTCCCGCTTGTGATTGGCTCTGCTGGGGTGGCGGTGGAAGACCAGGTCACATGACTCACAGAAGGGCATGGAACCGCAGGGAGGGCACAGGAGAGACGGAGCACCTCCGCAGAGACTGCAGCCACCTGCAGAAAAACATAAAGAAACCGCTCACAAACACTGACAGGGTACAGATCACAGCTCAATTTACCCAGAAAAAAAGCAGTTTTCATATAATGTAATAGAATTTCTACTAATGGAAGGGAAAAAAACACCGGTGAGAAAACACCCAGGTGAAGAGAACAGAAATAAGCAGAGGGATCCAGAAACAGGAGGAGCTGCACTGAGCATGACAATCTCTGGAGTCAGAGTTACGGCCGGAACAGACGTGAGGGCAGAAAGTGATGGGAGTCTGTGTGTGTGTGAGTGTGTGCATGTGTGCATGTGTGTGTGTGCATGTGTGTGTATGTGTGCATGTGTGTGCATGTGCATGTGAGTACGTGTGTGCATGTGTGTGCATGTGCGTGTGAGTACATGTGTGTGTGTGCGTGTGTGCAGTGGATGGGTGGGGGGTCTGTCTCACCTGTCTGAAGGATGGGTGTAAGGGAAGCTGGGGTGAGCCCCGGGCTGTGTGCGGGTTTGGGGGGCAGGGAGGGGGACTGGTTGTCCCTCTGCCACCTCCTCTCCGTGGGGGGAATGAGCAGCTCATCGGGCACAGACCCATCCTCACCCTGAGAACCAGCAGAGTGCCCTTAGTGTGCCAGCATTACATTAACAGCCTGCAGGAACGCAGGGACAGGACCACAGCCAAGCCCGGGCAACAGACACGCCCTGCACAGCGGGATTCTGGGTAATCACTCAGTCAAATCAGCATAAGAAAGAAAGGAACGGTAGAGCGGACAGTATGGATGTAAATATTAAAGAGTATTGAATCACTTTTTTACGTTTCATACATGAAATACATACATTGATAAGAAATATATGTTGCTGCATGTGATTTTGCATGTTACTACAGATTAAAGTTGTATTACTGTTTTTTCACTTTGGGTAAGAGTATTGGCTCAATTACAATAATGTAATGCAGCGTTTCTCAAACCTCTCCTGGAATACTACTTGTCCTGCATGTTTTAGATCTCTCCCCGCTCCAACAAAGCTGATTCAAATGATCAGTTTGTTATTAGGCAGCTTCAGGAGTTCATAACGAGTTGATCATTTGAATCAGCTGTGTTGGAGCAGGGAGAGATCTAAAACATGCAGGACAAGGGGTCCTCCAGGAGAGGTCTGAGAAACGCTGATGTAATGAAAACAAAAATCTACACATTTATACTTAATTTAGTAGCATTTTAATAAAAATGTTATGCCATCATATTTCATAAGCCATTTTGAACATATTTGTCCTAATATGGTCTTAAAGAAAAGCCTGTCTCTTTTTGAAAAAGGTACATGCCTCATCAGATACACACCTGCTCAGGTGGTGCCCCCTGCTGGTTGAGAGAAGGAATGATCCTCTCAAAGAACTCGGGGTGAGGGTGAGTCTCCTGTAGATAACACAGTCTAACAGTAAATATGTGCACAGTGCTTTTGAAGGTCACCCAAACTGACCTTTGACAGTTTTTCACAGCTGATTTGGCACATCCCTCCATGTTCGCAGAACAGTTACCACAAAAAACCAGCTGTCACAGAAGAGCCAAATTCCTCTACAAAGTGAAGTATTGTTTACTTTTCCTTATAAAAATCAAATATCTGTGTGAATACTATAACATCATAACATGACATCAGACCATACTGACCTGAATTTTGTACTTAAATGTAAAAGTTTGTTTCAGGTGCTTAGTAAAAAAAATTGTGTTTATTTTCTAGTTTGTGTGAAAGCGATGAAAATTATCAAATGTTTAGTCGACTGTGCTATTTTGAGTTTGCAGAAATGAAGGAAATTTTTTCAGCAAACCTTGCTGAGCATTTCCAGCTCCATGCGCAGGGTCATGACCTCCAGGGTTACCGCGGCAACCTTCTCAACATCAGGTTCCATGATATCATCAGGGAAGCTTAGGCCGTCTGGCTGCTGGTTGGAGTAACCATAGAGACACAACACAGCCCGCCCCCCCTGTGCGAGAGAGAGACAAAGAGAATATTTCATATTTCATATCCAGGTGTCATATTTCTATGCTACTTATATATGTGTACACATATGGTTGTGCTTTATACTGCACTGTTGCCTTGTATGTGAATGCTCCAGCCATATAACCTTGCCTTGTCCTGCCCATAAATCACCTCTGAACAGAACTGGCTTGGAGGAAAGGAGAGAGGATGAAGAGAGAAAGCAGTTGAAAGACAGAGTGAGAGAAAGGCAGAGAGAGAAGGGGGGGAGAAAAAGAGAGAGAGCAGTAGGAAGAATAATCGAAAAAGAGAAAGTGATTGATAGAAATCAGGAATAAAGGTGAGAAAGGTAATTCCCTTCAGCACACTAACAGCGTGAGGGATCAGTGCAAACATGAGTCCACGATCAGGACATCAGTCCTTCAGCGTGTCTCCATGCCTAATTAAGCCACAGATCATGACCTGTGAAACACACCTTAACAATATCAGTCACCCCATTTCTACCACGGAAATCCTCTGCACCACTGGGTAACCATTTGGCTGGAAGTATTTGGCCAGCAAGTGATAAAGCTACATGTCCCACGACACCTTGCTCTGGTGCACTGCCACTGAGCCCCTCTCCCTCACCCTGATGGCGTCCACGGTGGCTCTGAAGACAGGGTTGTTGTGCTTGACGCTGCGCCAGTACTTGGGTCGGTTGGGACTGGTGAGGTTGCAGCCATACTTCTCCAGGATGTTCAGGGCTGTGGACAACCTCTGCAGGCACGCCATGGTCTGAGAGGGAGGAGAGAGGGAGAGGAGGGGGGGAGATGGAGAGGGAGGGGGGGAGAGGGAGGGGAGAGGGGAGGGGAGAGAGAGAGGGGAGAGAGGGAGAAGGGGGGAAAGAGGGAGAGGAGGGGGGGAGAGAGAGAGGAGGGAGAGGAGGGGAGAGAGAGAGGGGAGAGAGGGAGAGGAGGGGGGAGAGGGAGGAGAGAGGGAGAGAGAGAGGAGGGGAGAGAGAGAGGGGAGAGAGGGAGAGAGAGAGGAGGGGAGAGAGAGGGGAGAGAGGGAGAGAGGGAGGAAAGGAAGAGAGGAAAGAGGTGAAGGAAGAAGAACATGAGAAGAAGAAGAGAGGATGAAAGAGTGAGATGAGGGAGAGATAGAGGGAGGAAAGAGCAGGATGAGAGAGAGAGGAGATAGTGGTTGCAAAGCAGGTCAGAGGCACCAGAAAGGAGGGATAAAGGGAGGAGAGAGTGTGTGAATAGAGAACAGAGGAAAAGGCAGAGGGAGTGACAGAGAGAGATGGTGTGAGGTTAGGAGAGACGCAGGAAGGACATGAAGAGACACAGCAGTTAGGTGGTACAGATAACACATCCTTTAACACTGAATGCAGTCTGGAAACGGAGTGAGTCAGTGAGGATGGGCTGTATCAGAGAGGCCATTGCCCTGGGAACAGGGATCACCCCCAGTCTCGCAAACATCACACTCCAGCCCGGGAGGTGTGGAGTTAAATAAACTCCGCCTCACCTCCTGCCTGTTGCTGCCCATGCTGTTTTCTGCCACCATGTTCTCCGCAGCAATGTGGCGGTATTTGGCAGAGAGGGGGAGGGGTATATTGGCCATGAGCAACACATCCTTCTTCACTTCCTGGGCGGAGCCTGTGGATGACAGGACAGCCTCTGCTTCACCCCTTAGCTCTTCCAGCTGGGAGGAAAGATTTGCCATGGGTCTCTGTGGAGTACAGGACACAGCTAAACACAGTATATACACACTGACACTACAGCACACTAACACTGCACTGAGAGAGAGGGTTCATACAGTATATACACACTGACACTACAGTACACTAACACTGCACTGAGAGAGAGGGTTAATACAGTACATACACACTGACACTGCACTGAGAGAGAGTGTTAATACAGTATATACACACTGACACTACAGCACACTAACACTGCACTGAGAGAGAGGGTTCATACAGTATATACACACTGACACTACGGTACACTAACACTGCACTGAGAGAGAGGGTTAACACAGTATATACACACTGACACTACGGTACACTAACACTGCACTGAGAGAGAGGGTTAATACAGTATATACACACTGACACTACAGCACACTAACACTGCACTGACAGAGAGAGTTAATACAGTATATACACACTGACACTACAGCACACTAACACTGCACTGAGAGAGGATTAATACTGTATATACACACTGACACTACGGTACACTAACACTGCACTGAGAGAGAGGGTTAATACAGTATATACACACTGACACTACAGCACACTAACACTGCACTGACAGAGAGGGTTAATACAGTATATACACACTGACACTACAGCACACTAACACTGCACTGAGAGAGGATTAATACTGTATATACACATTGACACTACAGCACACTAACACTGCACTGAGAGAGAGGGTTAATACAGTATATATACACTGACATTAATACAGCATACGCGATATCTCACCGAATACTGCAGTAAATGTGTTCTGCGTTAGCAGTTAGCTAATATGTAACCAACACACTGTCATGCATGCAAAAGGCACTTAGCTGCGAACTACACACAAACACACAAATTTAAGCGTTTTACGACTATCTTGACGGGTATTTAACGTTACAGCCAGTCTGTCATATTAAAATCGTATCACAGGAGATATGGCTAACTGTTAATCACCAGCACAGACTTGCTACGCAGCATACAAAGCTATCATTAAAACGTTAGTATTTTAGGGTTTGTGTGGTAATCTAGCTGTTAGGATTGTCCATTTTCACTGTCATCGCAGCTGATCCCGTTGCCATTGCGAAGTGAGCTCGCAATCTCATGAGCTCAGTGCTGCTGGCTTACCAGTGTTTACGCTTATTTTCACATTAGCCGTGTCCGCTGATGATTTCTTCTTCACATTCCCCTGTAGATTTTTCAAAATGAAAATTACAAACGACTGACAACAGACAGACAACAAAAACAATAGCTGACGCACCGCGATTCAGTGTAACTCAAATAGCCAGACTACTTCACCCGGAAACTGACTGGTATTTTGACGCTCCGGGTATTTTTGCGCCCTTGACAACAGATCTAAGATCAGATTTCCTATCCCCAACCCTCATGCTTCGCATTGAGTGTGAAATGTCTATGCTGATTCGGGATCAGCTATTAAAGGCAAACGAAGCGTAGATCTATTTTGACAGAACTCGAGGACTGCCCTGCGGTTGCGCCGCAGAAACTGTCTTTCCATGATTATCCATTTTGGTTCATCGACCCGTTGACATCCATTGACACTGAGCCATCGTCGCAGAGCCAAAATGGAAGCATTTACGTTTATGTTCCTTCTTAAAGGGAAAGTTGTGACCGGGATATCCTTTTTCCGTATGCCAAACCATAACCCAGAATTTCTGGAATTTGGCACAGAGGAAGAATGTAAATAATAGCGACCGAGTGATTATACATACAAATACTGAAATTGTATTAATATTTTGCAATTTAAGTATGACGCTGTGCGTATTGAGAACTAGGTCGCTGTTGTGTCTGGACATTTGCTAATTATAGTCGTATACTCTGCTTGCAAGGAACTGTTCGCTTCCATGAGCACGTGTTTGCTCTTTCTCTCAGGGGATCATATCCAACTACTGTGACACTCCCGACAGCTATTTCTAACCGAACGAAGCAGGCAACCAATTCCAAATATGCACTGTCAACAATAACAACAAAAGATAATTTAATGTCACCCGATACTTACTTGCATTAAACATTTGTAAGCAAGGGCTTTACAGAATGTCAGCAATACGGACTGAAATCGCCGCATATGGAACTATAATAAATAATATAAATGAATAAATAAATAATAAATAAATGATCGCCATAACAACATGACGATGAGTCGAAATATGGCCATTACACACTTGCACTAAGCGAAGACAGAAAGCTTTTGATGATGTTTTATTGTGAATTCAGAACACATAAAACGTGGGATCGGACAACCCAGCGGCATCTGACAGTGAGAGATTTGTCAAACCAGACGCGGTCAGTTTTTAGCGCACAAAAACGCGCACATATCCCTGGTTAGCCAGCGGTGTCACAAGGTTGTAATACAAAGAAAACAGCTCTGCCAATAGGGCAAGTTAACTAAGGGAAATGGGAGGTGCTAGCGTGGTCAGGTGTTCGAAAGACGGAGAAAGAAGTGAAAAAGAAAGTAAAAAACTCATAGGAAAAGGAAGTAAGTCCATGCGCAGTTCATCATTGCTGATTTCCAACAGCAGTGTTCGTTCAGATAGCCTAGCCACATTTTACATTCGGTACATTTTAGACTTACATCAACGCAGCTTCAAAGATGTCAAAAACTGCCGTGATGAAAGTCAGCAAGGCGAATGCTGTCAAGGTAAGCGGGAGCACGCCTTCTTTTAATTATAATATTATTAATAATGCTGGTTTTGCAGGGAACACACTTTTATATGTGTTTGAGCATCCTTAGCTAGTTTTGAGAGCAAGCTAGTACAAATTTAGACAAAAATCTTAGCGAAGTTAGCGAAGAGCTGTCGCGGTGTAAATAACTCCCCAGGAGTCCAAATATCTGATAACATGAAATACGTGTCACGTACTGTACGCCAGTTTCAGAGATTATTCTGATAAATTAGGTGCCAGCTCTCTACAGCCATCTGTAACAGACATTGCGCGTCGATATCCTGCTTGCTGAACTGCACCGCGGAACACAGGGGTCAGAATTAATTAATTTTACTGAATTCACACTGAAGTAAGCAAAAGAGGTGTAAAGAGGTACACGCTGTTTTTATAGTCGTCCCAACGATGGCTATGATCGTCGAAACTGAAAGTAAACGAGCCCGATTCGGCACGGGTATTCCCCTGCATGAAGACACTGGCAGCGGGCACATGTACGGAGCACACTGCACCCGCTGAACAAAAACAGCGTGTATGCATGTTACTTGCACACGCACACACACATACAAAGTGTGTACACAAAGGTGCGCTTACACATCGGTGCACTGCACTGTCATCTGTAAACCAAGTCCGGAGATGGACACAAAACTCAGAGCACACGCCGAGGTTACCATGTATGTTACAGTGGCGGAATGCAATTCCGCATACGGGCGCCCAGAGCAGACCTTCAGCAATCCTTCACAAATGTTGTTTTACAACTTTTACTTTTTTATATATAAACAAGAAGCCATTGCATACCAAACCACGGCACGTGGTATGCATGCAGGTCATGCACACAGCACCACATATATGATCTACACCTCCGCGTAGTACCGCATATATGATGTGCATCACGTGGTAGCAGATACAATAGCCTAATTTAGGTTTCCATGGCTCCACCAATAGAATAACCCAAGACATGTTAACAAATGATGTCACATATAAATGATATATTGGGTATTGGGTAGCAGTGTGGTGTAGTGGTGAATGAGAATGGTGATTCCAGGTAGGCCACTGCTGTAAGGTAAGGCACTTCAGGCTAATTACCTAGATAATTATTTGTCTGTATAAATAATAAACACAAAATGAAAGCTATGCAAGTCACTGTGGATGAGAGCATCTGTTCAGCACAATAATGCAAATGTAAATATGTTTTTTTTTAAAGATGAACCTTTGATGTGGTGAGAATTAAATGCTGTGTTTGATGTTTTTTTTTCCAGGTAGAAAACTTCCGCCAGTCACTCCTGCAGCAGGTATGTTTCTTTGTGGAGTTGTGTTGGGGGGGGGGGGGGGGGGGGGGGGGTTGTGTTATACAGAGTGGGACGTCAGTCAGCCTTGTAAACATTGCACTGTGATCTTGAGCACTTAGAGCTCAGGACAGGGCAAACAGCACTACAGACCGAAATGCTCCGACAGTGACAGCCGACCATTTTATTTCTCTTTTTGAGTGTGGAGATGGGACTGGTTTTTTCACCTTGTGTAACCTCTGTGTGTGTGTGCGTGCGTGTGTGTGTGTGTGTGTGTGTTGGCTGAAGGCAGAGGGTCTGTTTTCCAATCACATTCCTCTGAAGATCTCGCAGCTGGATGCCTTGCTGCAGGTAAGACCGTCTGCTGACTGCCACACTGAGGCACTTATCGGATTATGCTGCTACAGCATTGTCTCCACACTGTCCGGCCCCTTTCCACTCCACCTCTGAGCTGTCCTCCACACAAATTCAAATTCATTTATTTCAGCTCAAATCAAAATGTGACTTACCAGCATGAAAACGTTCTGCAAAATATTCTAAAACCATAGCATACAGAAGAAGCAAATCAAAAAGTAAATCCAACAGACATGCACACAGACGAAACACTGTAATTATAATAATGATGACAGTAAAATGATAGATTTGAGAGTGTATTTAAATGCATTTCCCTCCCTTTCTTTCAGGATGCTGATCTCAGTGTCTCAGACCCTTCCGCGTTGCATGCACCCCTGGATATCCCCATCCCTGACCCCCCCAGCCCTGAGGATGAGGTACTGAGTGTACAGTGTGGTTCTGCCTTTCCCCTGCAGGCAGCTGACAGTCACTGAGCTCTAGAGCAGTCCAAAGTGTAGCGTTATCCCCTGCCGTGTAACAGGGCTCACGCAGTGACTCGGTGGCGAGAGCGTGCTGTTAACCCTCTGTATCCTCTCTGCTGACAGGAGATGGAAACGGACAGTAACGAGGAGGAGGAGAAGAAGAAAAAGAAAGGTGAGGCCTCTTCCCTTCCCTGCCGTCTCTCTCTCTCTCTCTCTCTTGCTCTGTGTGGGCGTCGGCCCGCCTCTCTCTCACGGCCCCGCCTCGGTTCTGTCTCCCAGCCCCGATTTGCGGCTACATTGCGCCGAATGAGAAGATCGTGCGGCTGCTGGACAGGGTGAAGCCAGAGATCCGGGCCCTGAAGGAGACCTGCATCACGGTGAGCCTGGAGGACATCGTAACAAAGCGATACGGCAGCGACATTTTACACGCTTTCCCACTGCAGACCTAGAACCAGGCTGGCTCATGATGCCCCTTTCCCACTGTAGAGCTGGAACCAGGCTGGCTCATTATACCCCTTTCCCACTGTAGAGCTGGAACCAGGCTGGCTCATTATACCCCTTTCCCACTGTAGAGCTGGAATCAGGGTAGCTAATTACGCCCCTTCTAATGCAGCTTAAACTACCATTGAGATATGTCATCGTGAATATGGACAAGCTCATATTATACATATTTGGATCAAAAGATGGTTGTTCAGCTTTCACAGCGGAATACCCTTTTTAAAACTTAAAACCTTGTCTCTGAGACGTTGAGGCGGTAAATGGAGATAGCGTGACCTCTAGTGGTCCACGAGAGCAAACAAATTGCCATTCAACAGAGAAGAGTGACCGCGTTGCTTGGTTACGGATGCCAGTGGTTGGATGCACTGGCATCCGCATGATTGCATTTAAAGGAGTTATTTCGGCTGAGATCTTTGTTTTATCCCCAGGTGTCCTGCTGGATTCAGCATCTGATTCCCAAAATCGAGGATGGCAACGATTTTGGAGTCGCTATCCAGGTATCCACGCAGTAAATGCATTCACTTCTCTGCTGATAAAAGGCGAAACTCAGTTAGCTTTCCCCCCTTAATACACCTTCTCCTACTGCAGTGTTTCACAGAAAACGGAAACACTGTACTAACGCTGTCAGCATGGTGTACAACATGGCATATATTTTGCGGCTGAATTACGTTATTTTCAGAGTCATGGTTAGAAGCTGTGTACAAACTGGAAAAAAAGTCATATTAAGGTGAAGTGGCCGTGTATTAATTTTAGGTTTCACTGCATGATCACAGCACAGTTCTGGCGGGGCTGCTTCTAACCCTCCTCCATTTTTAGGAGAAGATTCTGGAACGAATCACTGCGGTGAAGACCAAGGTGGAGGGCTTTCAAACCAACATCAACAAGTGAGAGCTCCTCAGGCCTGCTCTGGGTTTTTTCTGCTTCACAAATTCACTAATATTTATAGCAAGTGGATCGGCTGGCGTGCAGTAGCGATTGTATGGTCACTCATATGAGCCATCCAGGTGATTTAAGCAGTGTAGCATAGTGGTTAAGCAATAGGACTTGTAACCGAAGGTGGCTGGTTTGATTCCCCACTGTGGCACTACTGCTGCACCCTTGGGCAAGATTCTTCATCCACTATTGCCTCAGTAAATATCCAGCTGTATTGCAAACAACCTGTTTGATGTCAGTCGCTCTGGATAAGAGCATCTGCTTAATGCCAATAACGTAATGTAATGTAATGTATTAAGCCACAGGGTGGTAGAGTGCTTTCTGTCAGATGATTCTTTTGGGGAAAGTGGCGCCAGCTTTAATAAGCTTCAGTAACCCGTTTCAAACGGCCATCGCAGGTACTTCACAGAGAGAGGCGATGCAGTGGCCAAAGCCTCCAAAGAAAGACATGTGGTGAGTTTGCTTTCGGTGCCCGTGTCCAGCATCACAGAACAGGGTCATTCACACGGCTGGCTGGTGAAGGCAAAGAGTGGAGTTCTGCACCTTGAATATGCACATCATTTGTGTATTCACTCTTTACAGCAACACTATCACAATACCAATATAATAAACTATACTAATGTTATAATACATACAGTAACATGCATAATATAGATTACATAGTGTTATGTCATTTATACTTACTGATTCATAGCATATATATGTGTGCCTCTTCCTCCTGTTTATCTGTCAACCTGTCCAAACCATTTTTTTTTTTTTAAGTTCAATGCTCATTCTGTATCACATGCCCCCCTTCTCCCCCTCTCCATCCCGCTTCTCTCTCCTTCTCTCCCTCCCTCCCTCTCTGTGTCAGATGGATTACCGATCGCTGGTCCATGAGAAAGACGAGGCCGTGTATGATGAGGTCAGAGTGATCGTGCTGGACATTCGAGGATTCTATGTGAGTAAAGAGAGAGGGGAGGAGCTAAGGGGATGTATACGATTGGTTTGTACTGATCTTAGGCGAGGAGCTAAGGGGACGTAGGGGTTTCAACAGGGATGTTTTAAATTCTGTCTGTGGTTTGGAGATGTGATGGGGGTGAAGAAGGGGCTTAGAGGACCGACAATGTTGAGGGAGGGGGGTGGTTGGGGTCTGGGGTGTGTTCGCATCATTAGTTCATAGGGGGTTTGTAAGGGCTGGGGGTAGGAGGAATGCAGGTGCCCGGGTTTTCCAGCAGTCCGATCTCTCTGTCTGTCTTGTCCAGGCGGAACTATATGACATCATCAGCAAGAACTACGACAAAGTAACCAATCCCAAGGGAGAGGAGAAGCCGTCCATGTACTGAGAGCGAGAGACACGCCGTCTCCTGCCCACTGTGTCTCACCACATTTGTCAGCAACGTATATCAGCCCGGTTTAGCAGAAAACAGCAGAGCGTAGCGATAGTCTGTGAACGAATGCAGGTTAGCCGTGTGTTTGACCCATGCAGTTTTCTCCCTAGTAAAACACAGCTTTTAAACCTGTTTCATGCCGAGTTTCTTCATTTGAACCGAGTTTGTTCACATTTTTAGTTTTTAAAAATGCAGTATTTAGGCAAGATTCTGCCTCAAACTGAGTAACTGGCTAGCCTGCAAACCAATAAGGAAGCTGAACCATTCAGGAGAGAAAAACATTTAAGTGTGAGCCCCCCCCCCCACCCCCACCCCCCTTGCAAAAGAGATTTTAGCATTAATGGTGTTTTCCTTGTTAAATAAAGGATAAATACATGACTTACACTTACACTGACCTACACTTAAGGCTGAGTTGACGAGCTCTGCCCAACATCTTTCCTTGCTTCTTGGGTCTGTAGGATGTTGTAAATTTCTTTCTCTGAATTAAGGTCATACAGGGAGTGTCTACAAAGAGCAGATGATGTTCATTTCTTACATTCACCTACACAATAGTCCAATTTAGATATTATTGCTGACTTATTTTAAGCCCCTGCTTGTTGACGTGCTAAACAACAACGATATCTAGCAACACCAAATGGTGGTACATGCACTGTTAGAAATAGTCAAGAATGATTATTTGACGAAACTACAGACAGCCAGGCAGATGTAAATAATGTATCGCAGAGAGACATTACCCTGGAGTAACGCTGTTATTCCGTATGGGCACTGAGTTTTATCCTGTACGGACACATCCTCACCTTGCCAGCGCTCTCCGCGGCGTTCATTCCCAAATCGCCGACAGCTTCGCCAGAAACGCTTCAGCAGTCAGACCATCTTCAGATTGTCCCGGAGGCCAAAATATTTTCTGGTTGCAGATGAACTGGTCCTCGCAAGGCTAACATGTGCTAGCAATGCTAACAGACGCACTGGTCCAAGCTAACAGATGAACAAAACTGACAAAAAGGACCACATGAAAGTATTATGAAAAGTTTCTTTTTTTAATAATAAATTAATGTCACTCAAAATACAGTGTCGAGGAAAGATGATGTAATTGAACATGCAAGTCGCTCAGTGACGCACCTGTGCTCTTGTGAAGGTAAGACCCCCCCCCCCTTTCTGCTACTACTAGTGGTTACCGGGTCGACCTGGTGGAGAGACACGGAGCACTGCTCTGATCTCCCAGGAAGCAGAAAGACAGACCCCCCCCAACCCCCAACCCCACCCCAAAAAACAAACAAAACTGGCAAAGCCGTAACCCCATGGGTAAAATGGATGTATGTACAATCACACTACGGTAATGTCTGATATTAAATAAAAACACTAATACAAAATAGACCTGGTTATTTTTTCCCCCCCACACTAAAATGTTTTTCTGTCTATGCTTTAAACAAATGAACAAAAATATATATTTATATGAATACACTTCAGCAGCAGGGAGACTTCAGCAGCCAGGGGTTAACTGTCCTTAGGACAGTGGAGGCGAGAGAGACCCGCACTTACCAAAATAAATACAAAAACAAGCAGGAGAATCATACACCGATTCCAGCACCAACAGGGAACTGGGGTAGAGGGGGGTAGAGGGGGGTGGGGGGGGGCAGGAGAACACACGTTAACACCACTGCCTGTGTGGAAGACGAGTCCAAATCGACAGGATGGAGAGTTGCCATGGTTACAAGGGGTGTTGGAGGGGACACGCCTGGCGACTGAGCCTGCACCCACCTGTGAGCCCCGCCCCCCTCCGCCACACACCCCCTAACCCCCACACCCCGCTCCTGTACACCGCTAGCGGGTGTGTCTCAGCCCTTATGAGGTGGCGGGACAACGCTCTGAGGTTTTAGCACGGTTATAGTTACACTGTGACATCACACTGCAGAGGCACTGCTGAGAGGGCGCTGCTGACAGAATGCGTAACGCACTAACCCCGGGGCGCTGATGCAGTGCGTAACGCACTAATCCCGGGGCGCTGATGCAGTGCGTAACGCACTAACCCCGGGGCGCTGATGCAGTGCATAATGCACTAACCCCAGGGCGCTGATGCAGTGCGTAACGCACTAACCCCGGGGCGCTGATGCAGTGCATAATGCACTAACCCCGGGGCGCTGATGCAGTGCGTAACGCACTAACCCCGGGGTGCTGATGCAGTGCGTAACGCACTAACCCCGGGGTGCTGATGCAGTGCGTAACGCACTAACCCCGGGGCGCTGATGCAGTGCGTAACGCACTAACCCTGGGGCGCTGACAGTGCTTAACGCACTAACCCCGGGGCGCTGATGCAGTGCGTAACACACTAACCCTGGGGCGCTGATGCAGTGCGTAACACACTAACCCTGGGGCGCTGATGCAGTGCGTAACACACTAACCCTGGGGCGCTGACAGTGCTTAACGCACTAACCCCGGGGCGCTGATGCAGTGCTTAACGCACTAACCCTGCCCCCCCCCACTCTCCACCGCCGGAGATTCGGAGTGCAGTCCAGGCCTCCCACAGCTACACGTGAGGAAGGGTCACTATCTCCCCGTCCACCTCGAACTCCTCGGCGCCGTCCGGGGAGAAGAGGGCGGCGGGGGGCTTCCAGGGCCGCTCCTCCAGGCAGGAGGGGTACAGCTTCCCCACGGCGCAGCCGAAGTCCCGGCCCAGGTCCCAGAGCACGCGCTGGGAGACGGGCTGCCGCGGGTGCCAGCGGTCGCGCTCGGCGTCGTAGCGGTACAGCGCGTAGCGGGCGCGCTCCGTCCCCTGCGTCTCACGCACGAACACGCAGAGTGAGCCCAGCAGCGGCACCGCCCGCACCACCGGGTCCGAGCCCCGCCCCGCCGGCACGCTGGCCGCCGCCCGCCACTCGTCCTTCGCCATGTCATAGATCTCCACGGCGACTGAGGCGCCGTCCACCAAGCCGGGCGCCCCGCTGGCCGCCTGCGCCCCGCCCACGCAGAAGACGAGGTCGCCGAGGGCGGCGACGGAGGCGAGGCGGTGGGCACAGTGGCGGGAGGCCAGCTCCACCCAGGCGTCGGCGTGCGGCAGGTAGCTGTATGCCACGTCGTGTGTCACGACGAAGACGCGGCCGCGGGCAGCGGCAGCCGCGCACCAGGCCCAGGCGCATGGCAGCGGGCTCACCATGCTCCACTCGTCCCGCGCCGCGTCGTAGCGCTCCACCGCCCGGCGGCTCGCCTCGCCGTCCCCGCCCACCGCGTAGACGTGTCTGCCGCAGTGCACCAGTGAGGGCCGCACGCGGGGGCACAGCATGGCCGCCCGCGCCACCCAGGCGTTCTGCTGCGCGTCCAGCCAGAAGACGCTGTCCACCGGCCGGAAGGACGGCCGGCCCCGCTCGGCCGACGCCCCCTTCAGCAGCACCTGCCCCCCCGCGATGAAGATGTCGTTGTCGGGGGTGACCAGCACGCCCACCTTATGCAGACCCCCTGGTAGGCTGCGCAGCTTGTACACCTTCCCCGCCTGTGGGCTGTAGCAGATGGCGGCGCGCCGGGGGGGCGTCGTCCCGGGCCCGTCGGCCGGCCAATCGGGCGCCGCCGCCGCCTCCGTGAAGATCAGCATCTCCTCCTTGGTCATGCCCAGCCGCGGCTTGAAGAACTTGGGCATGGACTTGTAGAGGCCCTGCACCACCACCGACTGGTCGTGGGGCGGCAGGCCGCGGAACCAGGCGCGCTGCCTGACCTCGGACAGCGCGTCGATGCGGGTGTGGCTGAGCACGGACGACAGGTGCGGTGAGCGCGCCTCGGGGTTGCGCTCCAGCCACAGCATGGCGGCCTCGCACACCGTCTCCTCCCGCTCCACGTTCAGGCGGTCGCTGCTCAGCAGCTCCAGCAGCAGCTCGCGGGGCAGCTGCAGGAAGGCCTCCTGCCGGAACACCACCGCGAACTTGTGCTCCGCCATGCGCAGAGCGCTCTGCTTCAGCTCCCTGCAGCCGAACATGTCCCCGAAGCTCAGCATGCGCACGCAGTTCTCGGGGTTCACCTTCCTCACCAGGTACTCCCGGCAATGCTGCAGGACGTCCTCCACCTGCCGAGAGAGAGCGGGGGGGGGGGAGAGGGAGAGAGAGAGGGGGGGGAGAGAGAGGGAGAGAGAGAGAGAGAGGGGGGGAGGAGAAAGAGAGAGAGAGAGAGAGAGAGGGGGGGGGGAGAGAGAGAGAGAGGGGGGAGGAGAGAGAGAGAGACAGGGGGAGGGGGGGGGGAGAGAGAGAGAGAGAGAGAGAGAGAGAGAGAGCACATGTTAGCATCACATGCCACGTGGCTCCATACAGAAGCTAACTGAGTTAGCATTTCAGTGGTTTTCCACCTGCAGGGAGTGCCAAAGCTGTCAGTAAGTCTGAATCACTCCTATAGGGGGTGCTGTATGGTGGCTTAATAAGTGACTCACCTGTAGGGGGCACTGCAGCTGACTCACCTGTAGGAGGCGATGTATCTGACTCACCTGTAGGAAGCAAGCGGTCTCGTACAGCGGCTCCACGGTGCAGTCGCTGATGGCCAGATGGCCGGTGTAGGCGTAGGTGATGATGATCTGCAGGGCGGCGGGGTCCACGGTCCTCAGCTGCACGTGGGTCTGCCTGCTCTCACTCAGGCCGCTCATGAACATCGCCCTGCGAGAACACGCAGCTCACGCTAAAGGCGCTGGGGGAGGGTGCAGCGGCAGGGCCCCATCTGGGCATCGCACCAGCACCCTCTCCGTCACAATCACAGGTTCTTAAGCATTACAGCTAATTGCAGCTACAGTCTAATGCAAAGCCACGGCTTTAGGTGTCCCCATAGAAGACTGAGGAATACTCCTTCACCACCTGCAGTGAGAGCATCAGCCAGCATGTCAGAATGTTCACCTTCCCCAGGTGACACCCTGCTGGGATAAAATGTGGGGACCTGACCTAGTATTAGCTGGGGGCTGTGAGTAATCAGTGGCTCTTTCACCTACTACAGATCTGGGATCTGGGTCAGAGCACAGGGGCAATTCACAACTGTCCAGAGGACTTCAACGAGCCCAGAAAGAATGATTCCCTGACCAAGAGGCTGGCTCTGTGTTGACACAGACATTTCACACACGCAGGCATGGATGCACACACACACACACACACACACACACACACACAGCAGACAGAGGCAGACACACAGCTGGGATAAACCACACCAAAGCCTGCAGCTCCCAATCCTCCTTCCCTATAGCCCTGCGATGAGCAGCCTGTGGAGCTCTGTGACAGCCCCTGCGATGAGCAGCGCGTGGAGCTCTGTGACAGCCCCTGCGATGAGCAGCACGTGGAGCTCTGTGACAGCCCCTGCGATGAGCAGCGCGTGGAGCTCTGTGACAGCCCCTGCGATGAGCAGCGCGTGGAGCTCTGTGACAGCCCCTGCGATGAGCAGCACGTGGAGCTCTGTGACAGCCCCTGCGATGAGCAGCGCGTGGAGCTCTGTGACAGCCCCTGCGATGAGCAGCGCGTGGAGCTCTGTGACAGCCCCTGCGATGAGCAGCGCGTGGAGCTCTGTGACAGCCCCTGCAATGAGCAGCGCGTGGAGCTCTGTGACAGCCCCTGCGATGAGCAGCGCGTGGAGCTGAACATCCGGACAATGTGCGGAATATCTGTGACAGCCCCACAAAGAGCAGGAGTCAGAGCAACAAAATGCAGAAGAAGGAGAAGGGGAATGAGGGAGAGGAGGAGGAAGAGCGTGAAGAAGAGTAGCAGGAGGGCGGGAGTGCAGGAGGGAAACGGGCATGAGGGAGGTGCAGACATGTTCCATCTCTCACCTGAAGTAGGAGCTGCAGGAGGCCAGCACCATCTTGTGGCAGGGGAACTCTGCATCCTCCACCAGCAGCACCACGTCCGTCAGCAGCTTCTGCTCGTAGAAGACCTTCAGCTGCTGCAGCAGGGACACGGCGTAGTCCGAGTTTACCGGCCGGCGCTCACCCAGCTCCGACATGCTGGCATCCCACGGCCCGAGCCCAGAGAGGGGAGGGGGCGGGGACCACCAAACCGCCAGCGCCGCCACCTGCGCTGTTATGACCGTGAGGGTCAGCGCACGGTCAGTGAAAGGCGAGAACACTGCGTGGGGACTGCAGAAGAGCGCCCCCTACAGGCACCGTTCTGCCTCCTCTCCTCCTGCCCGCCGCGGCGTCGTTCCCCGGGTCACTCCCTGTCGATTAAATGCCCAGATCTGTTCCTCTTCCTGGGGGTGGGGCGCCTGGGGCGAGGGGGGGCCGGTGTGCAGGGCAGTGGGGGCAGGCTGTGGGCGGCGACACAGCAGTGCATCACTGGGGGGGTAGAGATAGTCGGCGTGGAAACGAAGCCTTGGCAACGCTGCTACATAAGTGCCAGCGTCTGTGAGGAGAGAGAGGACAGAGTGTGAGCAGAGGTTCGTCAGAGGACACTGACTGCCAGGGACATTCTGTGACTTTAATAAAGCAAAGCTGAGCTGGCTGCTGTCACATATAGCACCGCCTTCAGATTACAGCAACGAGCAGCACCCCTACCACAGCCTCTCTCCCAGCAAATGTGCGTCTGACCCTACAAACTGCAACATAGCAACACACCTTCCAAAGGCAATATAAACTCCAGCATCAGACCCTCGGGACACGAACTGCCCTTAAAGGTGACCCAACGGTCTTTCTGCGCCACCAGCTTTAGCACCTGTCGCTTCAGAGCTTACCTTCACTGCAGCTCGGTATAACAGCGAGAAAAAATCACCCCGCAAAACCTGCGCGCGGACACCTTCACCAGCACAACCACAGCGCGAGTCCAAGCGCGAGCTAAAGAGAAAAAAGCAGAAGAGAGCACGAGGTGTCAGCGCACGTGCCCGCCGCCACCGTATTCCCGGGGTGCCCGGTGCGCACGCGCCCACGGTGCGGCGCGTCACCTGCAGACAGCGCAGCATGGGCGCGTCACCTGCAGACAGCGCAGCATGGGCGCGTCACCTGCAGACAGCGCAGCATGGGCGCGTCACCTGCAGACAGCGCAGCATGGGCGCGTCACCTGCAGACAGCGCAGCATGGGCGCGTCACCTGCAGACAGCGCAGCATGGGCGCGTCACCTGCAGACAGCGCAGCATGGGCGCATCACCTGCAGACAGCGCAGCATGGGCGCGTCACCTGCAGACAGCGCAGACAGCGCAGCATGGGCGCGTCACCTGCAGACAGCGCAGAGTGCGCAGCATGGGCGCGTCACCTGCAGACAGCGCAGACAGCGCAGCATGGGCGCGTCACCTGCAGACAGCGCAGCATGGGCGCAGCATGGGCGCGTCACCTGCAGACAGCGCAGCATGGGCGCGTCACCTGCAGACAGCGCAGCATGGACGCGTCACCTGCAGACAGCGCAGCATGGGCGCGTCACCTGCAGACAGCGCAGCATGGGCGCGTCACCTGCAGACAGCGCAGCATGGACGCGTCACCTGCAGACAGCGCAGCATGGGCGCGTCACCTGCAGACAGCGCAGCATGGGCGCGTCACCTGCAGACAGCGCAGCATGGACGCGTCACCTGCAGACAGCGCAGCATGGGCGCGTCACCTGCAGACAGCGCAGACAGCGCAGCATGGGCGCGTCACCTGCAGACAGCGCAGCATGGGCGCAGCATGGGCGCGTCACCTGCAGACAGCGCAGCATGGGCGCGTCACCTGCAGACAGCGCAGCATGGGCGCGTCACCTGCAGACAGCGCAGCATGGGCGCGTCACCTGCAGACAGCGCAGACAGCGCAGCATGGGCGCGTCACCTGCAGACAGCGCCGCATGGGCGCGTCACCTGCAGACAGCGCAGCATGGACGCGTCACCTGCAGACAGCGCAGCATGGGCGCGTCACCTGCAGACAGCGCAGCATGGGCGCGTCACCTGCAGACAGCGCAGCATGGGCGCAGCATGGGCGCGTCACCTGCAGACAGCGCAGCATGGGCACGTCACCTGCAGACAGCGCAGCATGGGCACGTCACCTGCAGACAGCGCAGCATGGGCGCGTCACCTGCAGACAGCGCAGACAGCGCAGCATGGGCGCGTCACCTGCAGACAGCGCAGAGTGCGCAGCATGGGCGCGTCACCTGCAGACAGCGCAGACAGCGCAGCATGGGCGCGTCACCTGCAGACAGCGCAGCATGGGCGCAGCATGGGCGCGTCACCTGCAGACAGCGCAGCATGGGCGCGTCACCTGCAGACAGCGCAGCATGGGCGCGTCACCTGCAGACAGCGCAGCATGGACGCGTCACCTGCAGACAGCGCAGCATGGACGCGTCACCTGCAGACAGCGCAGCATGGGCGCGTCACCTGCAGACAGCGCAGCATGGGCGCGTCACCTGCAGACAGCGCAGCATGGACGCGTCACCTGCAGACAGCGCAGCATGGGCGCGTCACCTGCAGACAGCGCAGCATGGGCGCGTCACCTGCAGACAGCGCAGCATGGACGCGTCACCTGCAGACAGCGCAGCATGGGCGCGTCACCTGCAGACAGCGCAGCATGGGCGCGTCACCTGCAGACAGCGCAGACAGCGCAGCATGGGCGCGTCACCTGCAGACAGCGCAGCATGGGCGCAGCATGGGCGCGTCACCTGCAGACAGCGCAGCATGGGCGCGTCACCTGCAGACAGCGCAGCATGGGCGCGTCACCTGCAGACAGCGCAGACAGCGCAGCATGGGCGCGTCACCTGCAGACAGCGCCGCATGGACGCGTCACCTGCAGACAGCGCAGCATGGGCGCGTCACCTGCAGACAGCGCAGCATGGGCGCGTCACCTGCAGACAGCGCAGACAGCGCAGCATGGGCGCGTCACCTGCAGACAGCGCCGCATGGGCGCGTCACCTGCAGACAGCGCAGCATGGACGCGTCACCTGCAGACAGCGCAGCATGGGCGCGTCACCTGCAGACAGCGCAGCATGGGCGCGTCACCTGCAGACAGCGCAGCATGGGCGCGTCACCTGCAGACAGCGCAGCATGGGCGCGTCACCTGCAGACAGCGCAGCATGGGCGCGTCACCTGCAGAGTGCGCAGACAGCGCAGCATGGGCGCGTCACCTGCAGACAGCGCAGCATGGGCGCGTCACCTGCAGACAGCGCAGACAGCGCAGCATGGGCGCGTCACCTGCAGACAGCGCAGACAGCGCAGCATGGGCGCGTCACCTGCAGACAGCGCAGACAGCGCAGCATGGGCATGCCTCAGGACAGCACGTCCTGTGCGGGCGACGCGTACGCAAGCCTGAGAGAAGCACTCCATCGCCGCCTGACGGTGTTCGCACTCCGGCACGCCGCCTGACGGTGGTCGCACTCCGGCACGCCGCCTGACGGTGTTCGCACTCCATCACGCCGCCTGGCGGTGTTCGCACTCCATCACGCCGCCTGACGGTGGTCGCACTCCATCACGCCGCCTGACGGTGGTCGCACTCCATCACGCCGCCTGGCGGTGTTCGCACTCCATCACGCCGCCTGGCGGTGTTCGCACTCCATCACGCCGCCTGGCGGTGTTCGCACCCCGGCACGCCGCCTGACGGTGGTCGCACTCCGGCACGCCGCCTGACGGTGGTCGCACTCCGGCACGCCGCCTGACGGTGTTCGCACTCCGGCACCTCCTCTCTGGCGACCTCCGCACTGCGTCCTTACGCGCGGAACATGTGCGCGTATGTAACATGCAGCACATCCCGCTTTCTGCCATCAGCCGCGCACAAAGCAACGGCAACAGCACGATGCACAAAAGCACGAAGCAGCGTGACGGCTAAATGCGAGCATCCACGCAGATTTTGCTTGACGTGTGTGAATAATTTGCATTTACTCGAGTTCGTAAACTGGTTCTCCGTAACAGCCACAATGTTTAAGGTTATCTCTAGCAGGACGTAGCCTCCTCTTTCCCGGCTCTTGGCTAATTACTGGAGTGTCCTAGCTATGCTGACCCACTAGTTAGCTCGTCTTGCTAGATTACCTTTGCAAATTTGCAATGCAGTGCAAACATAATCGAAACACTTGGCTAGCCATCCAGCTAACGACAAACATCCGGAAGGATGAAACTGGACCCGGGCTGTCATTTACCAATGACAGTAAACGTATCGTAACTTCTCAAAACAGACAAACCTCTACACACCAACAGCTGATTCAGCTAAGGTTTGTCAGCTAAAATGTTTACTGCTCAAATGCAGCCTAGCTAAATTAGTTATGCTGGTTAGCCAGCTAGCGGCAATGCAGCAAAGGCGGCGGTGTAAGACGGCGTCTTGCTCATTTGAGGGGCTGATAAGCCGGGTAGCTGACTGGCTCTTCCCGGTTCAGCACCGCCGCATCTCGGATGCTGGAGGTCACTGTAGCATCACAGCCACCACTCGGTCACAAACTACCGGCCAGCCGCGGCCTCCTGCTGCCGGAGCAGCCCGCCCTCACCCGCTCCTGTCCGGGAAGGCATGCGAGCCCGGGTCCCGCTCCCTCCCGAGATATGCGCCCTTTACCGCCCGGATCTCCTCAGATCGAGCACAAGCAGGGCTTATACCCGCAAGAGAAATACTACTACTACTACTACTACTACTACTACTACTACTACTACTACCACTTTTACTACTATTACTACTACTACTAATAATAATGATAATAATAATAAGGCGCTCAGTCATTTACCTGGGTAACCGCTGATCTGAGCTCCATGGATGTAGCTCGCTATGAGGTCTCATGCCGGTGCTGCATCCGCTATTATTTCCGCTCTTCCGCCCGATTATGAAAAAAATCAGTTGTGTTTTTTGGAATTATTATTGCTGACTGGGTATATTTGAAAGTGAATGTCGATGTGTTTTTTTCTTCAGCCGTAAGCTAAAGGGCTCAAGAAATAGAATTTACACACAATTATCTTAGCCGGCTAACTACACGGACAGGGCGAACTGACGACGCATGCGCACTTCAGCAAGACAAAGGTCAAATGAGGACAGCGCGCATGCGCCCAAGAGCGACCGGTCCTCCCAACCATCTCGCCCCAGCGGAAAAAACCTGACATCTGCTGGCGAAAATGGGTATTGCTGGTGTGAATGTACCAGCACATGAACTTCAGACACAATGTCGCCTTGATGTAATAGTTGACATTGTGAAAAAAAACGTCGATAGTATTGAGAGGTACATTTATAAGATTCCTATATGCAAAAAATCCACCTGAACATATTCAGTAACTTGACAATGAACATGAAAAGCTTTGAAGATTGTTATAGGCTACAGATTTCAAGCAGTTTTGATGTAATAAGGTTAAATATTCTACTTTCCCTCAAAAAAGACTAGTTGTCACCTTTCCTGCATTTAATAACAACGATGTGTTTGTAAATGATGTTTCTGCCGCTTTGCCTGTAACCTGTTTGGCTGACAGCTAATTAGGCCGTAATTGAAAACCAAGCGTGACAGTGACGTATAAATTCAGATTGGGCCGGACGGCATTGGGAGATTCGTATTGCTCTTCAGTTTGGGTGCACAGTTCTACGGGCACGGTTAACCTAATAGTCACTTTCACGTTTAAGGTTAGACGTTTTTCCCAGATTTGAGTCACACGAGGTTCACTTCTTCTTTCTAAGATCACTTTAATATTCTGTTTTTTAGACAAAAATGAGTTATCAATATATCACGTGTTGGTAGCGACGAGCGCATTTTGGTGTGTGTTTTTTCGCCAAATTCATGTTGCTTTTTTATATGCAGGTCGTTGTTTCTCTTGCTATTATATTGGAACTGCCGATTTTCTCTTGTTCCCCCACAGTATTTTTTGCGGTGTATAGTATCTTGAGCCCTGTCTTTCTGTCCTGAAACGCAACTGACAATGGAAGGTAACATTTTTACATAATACAACCGATGAATTATGGCTTACGTATTGACAGAATGCGCTGCCATAAACTGCAGTCAGCCTCAACATTTTAGTCTACTTTTCCCCAAGGAAAAACTTACCTGTGTAAAATTTAAAATTTTAAAGTGAAATACTATTGACTTATTTAATTTTGCAAAGATTCCACACAAAGGGACAAAACGGTTGATCATCAGAACAGTTTGATCTGTTGAATTGCAAGGATGGAATAACTCACGGCAGCGTGTGTGCGCGTATTGCAGGCACCAGCAATCCTCCCCACGTTACAGAAGACGCGCAGCAGCACCAGAATCCCGTCAATCACACGAGGCCATTTTTCTACGTCCAGCCGCGTTCTCAGCCAGTTTATATGTATCAGTGGCAAATGAACAGTCCTTTCGCTCCCTACGGCGCCTTTCCGGGATCAGGTAGGATGCAAAAGCCTTGGGGCGGCCCTTTATGTCAGCCTGTTCATGATTAATGCTGCTCTGATTCGCAGATCTTTTAAGTATCTGGATATCTTGTCGTATTCACTTAGTCCACAACATTGTATCAGGTGATTCATACATTATAAGAAGTCAGTCTGTGCAGTATTAATACCAAAAAGTGGGTCACTCCCTGTCTCCATTTTACATTCAAAGCTGTCATTTTGAATTTAGACAGAAATTGGCTTTCAGGAACCATTTGATTGCTTAAGATACACTGGTGCATTGATCTTCTGTTATAATGATTGTTTAGCAGCCATAGAACTTTAGGAAATGCACTTGTACAGTGAAATGTTGTCTAAAAGTTGCTCAGTGATGATATGAAGGCTGTGTTTTTCTGTTTGTCTCGTGCAGGTTTTCTGTTTGGGCGCCCGTACGTGGCTCCCTACCCCTACATGGCGTGTCCCGGCTACATCGTGCCTCATGCCCCGATGCAGCCCGTTGACTACAGGAGGGTTCTGAACCCGCACCTGCCCCCCGCCGCGGCCCACGACCCACGGTTCCCCCCGCCGGTCGGCGCCAGGCGGGAGACGGCCTGCTCGGAGACTCAGACCGACCCCGGCGACGGCGTGGCCAAGCTGCTGTGCAGGCTGGACCGGCTGCAGGCCAGCGAACGGGCCCCTGAGGGCAAGGACCCGGACTCCGTTTCCCACAATGCCGCGCTGCTCCTGGACCGGCTGCAGGCCAGCGAGCGGGCCCCTGAGGGCAAGGACCCGGACTCCGTTTCCCAAAATGCCGCGCTGCTCCTGCACTCCAGCCACGGACAGATCTGCAGTGGGCGGGGAGATGACCTGCAGCCTCTGCCCGTCAAGGGGAAGCCGGGGGACGGGTCCCGGCCCCCTCCTGCCATGGCCTTCGACCGTGATATGGGCTCGCACCCGCACTGCCTGGAGGAGCTGCTTCGGCAGGACGCCTGGTCCGTGGGGTTGGACGCTGTGGCTCCGCCCCTCGATGGCTCCTCCCCCAAAGAGGAGAGCGACAGGGTGGAGACACCGGGCGAGCGCGTGCCTGAGAAGCTCCACCCTGCCAGCACGCATGCTCCGCCCGGCTGCGAGGAGACCCGGAGTCCCAATGCTGCTGGAGAACCCGAGCGCCCCCTACAGGACGGTGCCGGGACTGCAGCCTGCCCCTCCAACAGCATCTCCAACAGGGACTGTGAGGGAGGTCCCGGAGTGGCCCGCTCCCCGCCTGACAATGCCGGAGTGGGTGTGGTTCCCGAAACCCCACCCCCTGCCGTGGAAGACCCGCCCTATCAGATCCTGCGGCTGCCTTGTGACAGGGTGACAACGGGCGGCCTGCTGCTGGAGGAGGCCGCCCCCCTGTGGAGCGGGGACGCCCCACCCGGCTTCCTGCCCGCGGTGGGGAGTGGCTGCTGTTACAGCTACTACCCCTCCACGGCGGCCGGCCGGCGCAGCATCCTCAGCCCCTCCCTGGACGAGCTCTCCTCCCGCGACGAGATGTTCTCCACCGACCTGGACGAGCTGGACTCAGGGCAGCTGAGTGCAGGTGGTGGGCGGGAGGGGGACCCGCGGGGTGCGGCGTTCCAAGACGGGAAGGAGGAGCATCCTGCCCCCCTCGCGAGGACGTGCGCCACCTGCGGTTTGCGCCTGAGTGACCCCCCCACGGGAAGTGACTGCCGGGACGAGGACACCGAAGAGGAGGTGGCTGAAGACGACGATGACGATAACGATGAAGATGATAACGGAGATGATTATGATCACGATGAGGAGGAGGAGGATGATGATGATGAGGAGGAGGAGGAAGAGGAAGGTGAGACCACGATGGCGCCCAGGAGGAAGCCGCATCGCCCGATCGGGCAGCAGAAGCCCGGGAAAGGTGGCTGCAGGGTACCCGAGGGTCCTGCTGGCCCAGAGGGGGTGCAGGGGTTCCCCCGAGAGCCGCTCGGCTGGGAGGAGCACCAGGCCTGGGCCAAAGCCAACACAAGGAGGAGCCAGAGAAGCACTCAGTCCAGACCTCACACAGGTCAGCCTTCCCACCTACAACCTGCACTGCCCTACTACCTTCTCTAGCCTAGGCCCTCTCTCAGCTTAATTCAGCACTTTAAAATCTGTCTTCTATAGTGTAGGTAGTGCTCTGCACACGTGTGTCTGGAGTACCCAACAGTGTCCGATTTAAAAGCTTCAAACCCAGCAAAAGTCCTTATTGGACGTTGGATTTGTTTCAGCAATACAGGGGGGTTCAGTGAACTGGGGGAACAGTATGGTGGGTAGAGCCGGCTAAGCTCTCATCATGGGGTTTATCAAGTGTGTTTTTAATACAGATTATGTACAGTTTCAAAGTTGAATTGGATGTTGTAAACTTAAGAGTGCATTTTTTTTTCCAGATAAACAGTGGGAAGAGAGTTGGGAGAATTTGGGAGTGAAACCCAGACCCCAGTGTGGGAGGCCGTATCCTACACGGAGAGGACAAGGTATAGTGTGGCCTCACCCAAAGTGCTGGCGGGCTAGTGTTTGGTAGAACATCCAGTCGGGGTGTGTGATAACCTGATGGAGAGCTACTTGTCTTGTGCTTAAGTTGTCTTGCAACTTTTGAAAAGTAATCTAACCTTGCTTTGGAAGACATTTGACCATACCTTATCTCTGTATTTTTACCCTTCCTTCACCTTGTTCAATCGCTGCTCTCTAATTTTAACAACCTTTTTGTCCCCCACAGAGAGACCCACACGTATCAGGGCCTCCTGCAAGAGGTCCAGAAGAAAGGACTGTAACGATGATGACTATATTGACGGGGGCTTTCCTCGCTGCCCGCGGGGCAGAGGTACGACAGACACGCTAATTTAATCTGATATTCAGCCCCCAGGACCAGGCTCGGCGCCACAAGACAATAGAGAGAGGTGCAGTTACAATCCACGGGGGTACACAAGAAGTCATAAATGCTACGTAGACATCTGGATATAAGAAGACAACTGAGGGTGCAGTGAGGTCTGTCTGGGGGCGCAATGCTCCCCTAAGCACCCCCATAGTGCCGGGCCTGCTCAGGACTATAAGGGCTTCACAGATGTTCACAACTTTATCGAATGAAATATTTGAAATTCAGAGCCCATTAACCAGTTTGTCTTTTTTTCTCCCTTTCAACTAGGCTCCACAAAAAGAAGAGGCACAAGATACTAACCTGAAATTTCACCGCCTTAAAATCAAAACATGTATTTAAAAAAAAAAAAAATAGCACTCACTATGAAATGCACACAAAGCACATTGTAATAAATGGACACTGTTGCGTTATCCTTATCCGTGTGAAGACCGAGGCGGCGTAGACCCTCCTTACAGCTGCATTTCCCCCGCTTGAAAGAGGCCACGTCGGACAGCGTGTTCGACCCTATAACCTCCCGGCGCCACCCTCACCGGGCCACGCCTTGACGCCTGCCCACGGAGTCCCGCTGGGGGGGTCTGGATCTCTGCTGGCGTTGGGGTGCCCCACCCGCTGGGGCCGGCGCCCGGACATGGGCCGTGTTTTTTCGGGCGGTGGAAATGCAGCCCTCCGCTTTGGAGAGGAGAGGGTGTGAGGAGGAGGGACGCCGTCGTCCGGAGTCTGTGTCTGGTTTTTATGATGGTGCAGGTATTTTAAAGCGTGGCAGTGCAATGTTTGATATGCGGAAGGCAAGCACGTCCCTGCACAGTGCTGTTGTGCCATTAAAATCTTTGCACTGCACTGAAATCCTGTGTTGTTTTTGCTCTTCTGTTGCAGTCGCTGTCTTCCGTCTCTGGGCTTTTTGATTGGTTATCTAGAGCCGTGTTTCCCAACCCTGCTCCTGGAGGCACACTGTCCTGCATATCTTCTATGTATCCTTCCTGCTTGACTAAATCAGGTGTGCTCAGCTAATCAAAAGTGCCACTGATGAGTTCAGTCAGGTAGGTAGAGCAGGGATAGATAGAAGATATGCAGGACGGTGTGCCTTCAGGAGCAGGGTTGGGAAACGCTGATCTAGAGGGGCTATGAAACATTTCTCACAACTGTTTCTTCATAGCCTGCTAGTGAGCAATAATGTATGTATAGTCTGACCAAACCCCAGTTCATGAACTTTTAGAGCTAAGTTTCATGTTTCTATTATTCAATGATAAACAGAATACATGATACAGTATCCGCAGTATAAACGGGCAGGGATGTTTTCCCCTCAGTCTGAACTGGGCCCTGTTGACCTTGCCAATCTGAAAGGGACTTTAAGGGATTTTTAGACCTGGTACTGCCTCACCTGCTGCTGCAGATGGTCTTACACTTCTGAACCCTGTGACATGGGCCGGTGCTTCCACACCGGCTTTTCTGAAATTCCAGTGGGCCACAGGTCACTGTGTCTCCGCCAGAGTCCTGCCTTTGCTCAGAGCCTGGCCTTGCATCACGCTGAAGGTCAGCAGTGAGTCCAATGTCCTGCTGTGCTTCAGACAGTGCTGGGAACACCCCCCCCCCCCCCTCACACTCCCAATGATGGAGCTTGTAAAGGGGGCGGGGCATGATGTCATGGCTGCCACCTTCACTCCAGTAGTACATTCTCTGGTGATTCTCACATTCCCTGCAGGACAGCAGTGTGGCATAGCGCTAAGGGTAATTCCATTTTAGGGCACTGCTGTTGTAACCTTGGTTAAGGTGCTTACCCCTCAGTAAATATCCAGCTGTATAAATGGATAAAACTGTAAACTATGTAAGTCACTCTGGATAAGAGCATCTGCTAAATGACTCTATGGGCAGCTCTTCCTGAAATGCATGAGTCTTGGCAGAGCAGGAACCCCACCTGAGATTCACAGCTGACAGACTTCTGCTTGGAATCACACTTAATGAACGACCATTTCAGCATACCACCCCGAATCAAGGGGCCTCACATTTTTCCTCTGGCTGACCGCTTTCCTAATGAATAAATGTGAGGGACCTGTGTTATTGGCACAACAAAATTACAAATATAACATATATAAATATAAAATATAACAAAATTACTACCCTGTGTCAGTGCCAGAATAACATACACCACCAACTTAAAATCAGCAAGAATATGTACAAAATGTATAGAATATAAAATGTGAGAAGTGTATGAAAAAGGGAAATGTCTGTGTACATTAAAAATAAGTTGTTTGCAATTGCATTGACAGGAACAATTATATTATTACATTTACTATATCATAGAAATATAAGTTATATTTCTATAGCTGGATTTTTACTGAGGCAGTTCTGGGTTAAGTACCTTGCCCAAGGGTACAGCAGTAGGGAATCAAACCTGCAACCTTTCAGTTACAAGTCCTGCTCCTTAACCACTACATTACACTGCCACCCAATCAGCAATCAGCAAGAATATGTAGTATTTCTGCTACATTCAACACAAGAGTAAAATTCTGAAGCTTTTCTCTCAAAGTGGGGTCACAGGCACTCCCCAGGTTTCCAGGAAATAAAGCCACACTCAGTGGACTGCAGAAGGTTCCCTGTGTATTTCAGCTCTGGGGAAACGGTCCGTCTCTCCGGTGTAGACGTGTTAATGGGAGGGGGAATGTTTCTGCTTCCAGGCGGTTAAGCACAGGCGTTGGCACCTGTGAAATATTCACAGCTCCTGTCTCAGCGCAGTTTCTGTCTGGCGCTTCATGCTCTCCCGTCTCCTGTCTGGCAGCTGATACTTTTCTGTTTTGTCTCTGATGAGGCGGTTTGCACCCTGTTCAACAGCAGGGGCGGAGAATGGACCTCGAGCTGCATACGCATAGTGTAAAATAGCTCACTCTCTATGAAAAAATCGGAAAAAGAAAAACATTGCTAAGGTTGCCGAGCCAATTAGGTTCTGCTAACACCTCAGAACAATCCATCTGACCTCCTTTGGCAAGCTACACTCCATCCCAGCACCATTTGTCCCCGTGGTGCAGAAGGTTAAAAGGGAACTCCCTTCTAACAGAGCATCTGGATGGGCATGACCAGAGAACATCATGGTGGGTATAACTCTTTCCTAAAAATCTCCTCTGCATAACTTTGTGTTTAAGTTAACGACTTTTGCAGTTGCCTGGGTCTGTCCTAGTCTCACACACAAACACTCACAGAGTGTGGACAAGAGTGTGTGGCATCTTCCGCTTACCTTTTCCCAGAAAGAGAAGATGGAGAGCATGAAAGCAAAATCAGGTCCGTTGGAGGTTTAGTGGCAGCAAGTCTTTGTGGCCAGAGGCCTGAGTATTAAAGAGGACATGTCACCTGAGCGTTCTGATAACGCCATGATAACGATTTACCATCTGGAACCCTGAGCTGGCAGTTCATGGAACCTGGACACATGACCTGAAGAAGGTTAGAGTTTTGATAAGGTTTTTTTTCACTTACTGGATGTTGTGTCTGTCCAAATGGCATGGTGAACGAACCAACAGTTCATCAAGCTAACGGACAAACCGATTTTGCATAATTAAATTAAACCGTTGATAAATGGGTGACGGCGCGTCTTACATGCAAGTGTTTCTTCATGTTTGCGATAAAAATAAATTTGCAAATGCACAGATGCGTCTGCGTGCTTCTGAGTTCCGTGCGAAGCTGCTGGTGCGCAGCGGTTTGTGACGTCATCGACATACCACATCGCTTCGACGCATTATAGACAGGACGTACAATTTGTGTAGACAAATTTTCACAAATGAATATGACGTTTATCATTTAAAATTTGGTTAAATTTGGTCAAATCAAGAGCTGTGTGGTCCATTCTTTAGCTCATTTTAGCTTTACTTATTTGCAGCGGTTTTAGCATCATAACCTTATACTGTAGATTAAGATTACCATCACATCGCTCCGTTCCATAGCTCGAAATCACAGTGAAGAATTCGGTCCGCGCCGTGGGCGTGGTCAGGGTGGGCGGGGCTTTGCATTGTCGGAGCGAGCTGCGGTTGGGTGAGGCCACACTGCGGGGCGGGGCTCTGAGTGGAGTGGTTAAAATGTACGGAAGGACACAAACATTGAGGCAATGCTGAAAACGTGCATATGGCACCGCAGAGAAGGAAGTGATTACAACATCAAGGCTGTGCGAATGCTGTAAGCGCTGGAATGATTACATCTGAGATAAAGGTGAGCTTGCAAATCCTATTCTTTATCCGGAGATAGTTTGTTACATTAATCTACGCAACTATGAGCTAACTGGGTAATCTTCAAATCAGTGATATTAATAATGTTGCATATTCCATTGCACGGGTTTGGGTCGGTGTCGCAATCCACATGTCGATGGTATCACATGAAGCTTCTGTTTTTTTGCTTCCTGCTTTTTACTTGGAAGTGAACTGAAATGTGCGAGTAGCTAACTGTTGTCAATAAGAAACTTATTCAAAGGAAAAGCATACTTGCATTTTACCATTCTGCGCGGTATGGAGATGATGCACGTTAGTGTGCTACAGTTACGCAAAGAAAAGTGCATTGCAGAGAAGTGTATTACCGAAAGCACCATCGATCGTTTACAGAATGTAAATTACATCATAACTTGCGTGATTTGATAATACATCGGTTATTATTAAATTAACAGTGTAGTTTGCGAATCGTGTTGCAACTGGGGAGAGGAAGGAGAGAGAAGTTAATGCGTCAATAATGCATAATTACAAAAATGGAATAGTTTGCCAGTGCTTGGATTACATGCCTGTTTAATCTGTCATGCAGCATTACAAGTTAGACGTGTACTTTCTGGTGTGAGCTTTAACTAAGACTGCATGGTCTAACTAGGTGAAATCTTTGACTCTCTCACCTCAGTACCTTTGACAGGATGCCCATGACTTCTGCTTGACTTGGCTCCAGGCTGCTGTATTATGCACTAGCAAACATTGCTGGGTTATTTTGCAGTGGTAGGGCCGGTTGGCTCACTTCATGTACTTTATGTTCACCTACAGCTGAGGTGTATCAAAATGCCTCAGGTATAGGTGACCCACTGCCAAGGTGTATCAGTAGTGAAGCTTCAGGTATAGATGATATCCTGCTAGGGCGTATGGAAATGCTTGAGGCACAGGTGACCTTTAGCTGAGGCAGGTGAATAAAAACTGATGCCCAGCTGAGTTTTCCCCCTCCTGCGCATTTGGTCCTGAGAGACACAGGAGCGATGGAGCACGTGGATTCTGAGCACTGTGTCAGCTGAGTTTTCCCCCTCCTGCGCATTTGGTCCTGAGAGACACAGGAGCGATGGAGCACGTGGATTCTGAGCACTGTGTCAGCTCTGCGGCACTGACAGAAGAGCATGTATGAGCCTGTTCTCCTTCCCGGCATCAGGAATGTAGCTCTGCGGCTGACGCTGTACCAGCCCCATGTAATTACAGCAGGGCTAGCTGTGTTTCCTCTGACCCACTGAAGCTGTAGGCGAGTTCTACCTGCACTACCTTCGTCGTAAGCTGGCTGTACCTGAGGTGTTTTCACTGAACTGCCTCAGCTGTAGGTCAGGTGACTGCAGTGTTTTGTTGGATGTCTTTTCAAACGATTTCAAAGATCTTGTTTGGTATTGTGGGGTACTGAAACCAGTGATATCACATGTAAAGGTAAACAGGGATTTCACGCATTTGGCAATAGGTGCCTTTAGGTTGTGGAGCCCTTATTGTGGCCTTTGAAACGCAGAGTGGAGTACTCAAGGATACCTGTCTATGGGCCCCTCACCCTTTTCAGTCCCAGGGTCGTCTGTTTTTCTTTGTTTTAAACCGTCTGAATGCTGTTTAATTCCCTGCTGATGCAGGTTTTTGAAATGGAAATAGTTGCCCCTCCCTACCCCCAGCTAAGGTGTTTATCCTCCAGATATCCTTCAGGTGTTACTTCCACCCCCACACTCCGCCTCCATCACACACACACACGCGCACACACACACACACACACACACACACACACACGCACGTGGTGGGGGTGCCGGTCTCAGTGGCAGTGTGTGGCTCATCTTTTCCTCTCCCTCATTGGGCAGATCACAGGGGATGTAAGGTGCAGTAAGTGTGGGACGAGCCGCCCGTGAGTCCGACGTCCAGCGCCAAGCCCCGTCCCCTCAGCAGTCCCGGGTTCAGGCCTGCTCGTGCTTCCTGTCTCCACCCCGACCCGAAACGGCCGCGCTCTCCCCGGGAATGGAGCTGCGCTCGCGGGACTCCGCTCCGGAATGCCAGATCTGCTGCCACCCGTATGGGCCGCGGCGGAGCCCGAAGCGGCTGGCGTGCGGACACACCTGCTGCTGCACGTGCCTGGCGCAGATGCGGGACGCCGGGGATGCTGGGAACGCGCTCCGCTGCCCCTGGTGCCGCCGCGTCACCACCCTCCCCGCCGGCCGCTCCGTCACCCTGCTGCCTGACGACCCCGACGTCATCGCCGCCATCGCTATGCCGACCCCCTCCCACATGCCCGTCTTCATCCGGCTGCCTAGCAATGATCGCAGCGTGCCGCCCACGCCTGTCGCCAAGGCGACGCTGGGGGAGATGGGCGTGGCTGTGGTGGTGGTGCCCGAGGGCGACGGGGAGGGGGAGGGGCGGGGGGATCGCGGGAAGGGCGTGGCATGGTCGGGGGTCTGCACCGTAATGCTGGCCGCCTGCCTCCTGCTCTTTCTCCTCATCATCGTCATGCACAACATGTCCTGCGTCTCCAAGCGCTTCGCTGTCATCTCCTGCGGCTGATGAGGGGCGTGGCCTGGGGCGGGGCAGCCGGATGGACAGGCACATCTGCGACCGGAGGGTGTTTGTGTTGTGACCCAGTGCTGAGATCTGAGGCTGTACTGGACAGCTGGCACTGGCCACTGACTAACATGCGCACACACACACACACACACACACACACACGCACATCCTCATTTCCTATATGCCACAGGTGGGTCCCGATCAGTGAGCAGCTGAAAAAAGAGAGATGGCTCAGGGATGGGGGGGTGGCTGTGGGTGTTCGGGTTATTGGGGAATGAGGCTCTTTTTGCTCTTTTTGCCGAGAGGCTCAGGTTCAGGTCCAGAAGGTGTCTCTTTTTTGAACTCCTAGGTGTTTCATTAGAGGGTCAAGTTTCCATGGCTGCCCCACGAGCTACTTAGGGCTACTAATAAATCACCTCTTTTTATTGGTTGTAGTGAAAGGGGCCGTACTAGTGGACAAAGCCTCTCCTTAATGCAACAGGAATAACCTCTTGCTGTTGGTGACTGGGTCCAAGGAGTGGGCTTATGTCTACATTTCTATGCAAACACTTTTATGTAATCACTTTTTTCATAATGGCCTCAAATGTTGTGTCGCTTATTTTATGGGGATATTTGTTAAAAAAAAAAATGTCGTAATTTCTCTGTATCTTTTTTTGTTTTTGTAATCTTCACTTTTGAAGATGGATTTAGAGAAAGTTTGGTATTGTTTAGAGAGAGGCCTTTAGAGTTTAATGTTTAAATGAATCCCGGTGGTAACGCCAACATGGAGGGCCTGTCAGACAGTGGTCTCAGTGTCGTACCAGCACTACAACCCAGACCTGTCCAACACCCTGGGTCGGCTGTGTTTGTGTCAGGAGGGGACAGGAACACGGTGTTTCCTCAACATTAAAGAGCTCAATCAATGGTTATACTGCTGTGTTGCTGTATTATGTTGATTTGCAATAAAAAAAGCTGTGATTATATTTCATGTAAATTATTCAGTCTATCGTCCTGTAGCATCTTTCATTCAGTTGTAGTGGTTGAAAGCATTCCGATGCTGGTGCGGGATCTGACCGTCAGATTCCTGCAGGAAGGAAGAAACTGAAGTAAAATAAAAATCTTGTCAGTGTCGGGGGGAGAACAGAAGCTGAGATTATTTTCACCGACAGGACTGAGTATGCCTCTTCATTCATTAACCTCCTCCTCCCACTAACACTGACCCCAGAACATGCAATGTCAGGTGACCGTCGCATGATGAACATCACTGTACTGTAATATGCACATAAACTGCACCCATACACAGCTTTCAAGCTTAAAACACTCACGCTTTGTTTAAAACATCTCACGCCTAGGAATGCACACAGACAATGGCACCAAAGTGATCCTGTTTTGTGGAACATTCCTGTTCAGATGACTGGAAACTCACTGGGAGGTAATGGAATTCTTACTCACCTTTTTCACTACTATTCTCACTTTTTCACTACTATACTATTCTCCCTCTGCCTCCCTCTCTAACCCCCCTTTCTTACTCTCTCTCCTTTCTCCATCTTTGCCCCTTGCATCCTCTCTATCTGTGTCTCTTTCTCTTTTCCTCTCTCTCCCTCTTTGCCCCACCCTCTCTCACCCCTCTCTCTCTGGACCTCTCTCTAACTCTCTGGTTCCTGGGACACTGAGGCGCAGAGGGGGCCTGTAATAGCAGGTTAAGCGCTCCGCAGTGAGGCAGTGAGTTGGAGGGGTGAGCACTCACTGCGGTCGTGACCTCAGCGCAGGCCCAGGGGAATGATTCATATGATAGATGTGAAGATGGGGTTGTTTATAGGACATTGTGGACCGATGAATCATATCTTAAGTGGCTGTAATGACACCGCCATTCTTTCATCCAAGGTCATGTGTCTCCTCTCAGACTTTATAGGTGTGTGTGGATTCAAGGTCTCACACACACACACACACTGACCTGGAAAAAGAGTGCTCCAAGGTAACTAAGGTAAATAACCAAGGCGCACCACTGAACAAAGAGTGGGTTTTCTGTGACAGTTTGTCAATAACTGGTGTATCAACTGTTTTTTCTAGTTGTCATACTATTCCTCAATGTCATGGGTAGAATTATTGCACGATGTTATTCAAATTATTACTTAAAAAGGATTTTTTTGTGTGAAAAATCTTAAGAAAGGAACACTTGTTCTTCATAAGGTACAAAAAACATAACTGAACTAGCCTCAGAGCAGGACTTCAGACAAGCCATGACTTGCTCACCAATGAGGCTATGAGGTAAGGATCCTCTTAATCCACTTTGTGTCTATACCTGTGTTTTCTCATGGTGTAAAACCCATATTCAGTCTGTTCTAAAAACAGAGGGCTCCAAGTACAGGTTCAGGAATAAAAACAGAAAAAAAATATGACCGTTTTGCTAATCCCTCTGTTTGCTCCCAGATTCTCTCTTCAGTGAGGATTTAAGTGCTTAATTGCACGCTTTGTCACAGGCTAATTCTTCTCTGGCTACACTAAGGGCACTCCCTGGTAGAGTCTGTTTGCCTTCTTAATTAGCGGTGGAGAGTGCCCTCTCCTCCCTGCTCCTGTGGATTGCTTTAGCTCAGCTAAAGAGCCCGCTCAGAGACAACTGATTAAGCACCGAGGAGCCCTGCAGGGAGCTCCCGCATTTCAAAGGCCAGGCGGATCTGCAGCGCTGAAACTCAACGGCTCGCATTTCACAGCGTTCCTCTCAGACGCAGCGGCTAAGTCCTGCGAGGAGGAACGCCTTTCGAACCCTGTTTCTGTCCGGCAGGAGATCCAGCATCTCTTACCATTGAAACAGTTTAAACAGAACAGCATGTGCGATGCTTCCCAGGTAATACTGACAAACATACATAATGAGTACCTTCATCACACTTCCAGATTAGAGAGCCCTGCTTTGGAAAAAAAAATATCATCCCTGTCTACGACTGTGCAGAAGGTCACCTGAAAATAAAGGCTGATTTCAACAGTATGAAAATGACCCCAATACAGTCATTTCCTGAGGTTGTGGAGGGTGTGTGAATATCGCTTTCCAATACCAGCAATATTCTGGCTGCCTGATTTATTGCTTGATGTGTTGTGAGGTCCATATCGGCTGCCATGGCTCAGGTTTGATTCGGTTATACTGGACTGATACATGATAGACAGAGGCTTATCTCTACATTTGTCTTGGCAGATGCCAATACAGGCACAGCCAGCATCTGTCTCTGCCATGCAGGGACCCCAGAAGGACACCTCTCAAGTGAATCTCATCCAAATCTAATTGGATCAAATCAAATCGGATCGAATCAAATCGAATCTGATTAGTTAACTTGCTTTAGAAGATGTCAATACAGACACAGCTGAAAGTCAGTACAGATGAAATTTAAGACACATTTTCATTCCTCTGGCCTTTCGCAGAGGTAGTTGATTTTTAGACGTTAAAACTGCTGACGCTAGTGTCACTGGATAATGATGATGAGCAAGTTTAACATGCACAGGGTGAGTACCTGCTATCTGCATGCCATCTTCCTTTCGTTGTGTTGCTTGGGATTCTCTCTCTGGTTGGCGAGAACCAGCCAAAACTTATCAGCTGTGTTGGGAGTCCAAGGTCTGAACTGTTCTCAACCCCTTGGGAAAAGAAAACAAAAAACTTAAAGAAGATTTTGTGGCGTTCCTACACGAAAGGCTCATGACTCATTTTGTCCTTGAAAAACCTGCTGGGATTAGATGGCGAAATCAGACACAGATGGAGCCCACAGATCACACCTGTGAAGAAGCCCCCCCTGCTTCCTCTTCCGCCTCAGAATTCAGGGTTTATAAACTGGTCAGTTAAAGGGCCATCCTTTCTTGTGCTACATTTTAAAAACATCTGTTTTCCAGTTCTGTCCCCCAGGGACAGACCACTGCATTTCACCAACCAACCCACAAACTCATTGTAACGGTCTTCATTTGTGATGGATCACTAATCCCTCCAACAGTCATTTAACACGCCCAATAATACAGCTGTCTCGCGGAAGCTACCGTATGGTTTTCCTGTTGCCGGAGGAGACTGTTGTCATGGAACCTCAGCTGCACAGCTGTGGCATTGTGACAGCGGCACCACTGAGGGCACAGACTCCGGAATGTGACACGGACCGGAACCCTGGCATAGCGTGCGGCAGCTCTGATGTCATGGTTACTGAGGGAGATACACGCAGTCAACTAGAACATTCCGGACTGCGAGCGTGGCATCTCCTCTGACGTGGTTTCATAAGGTCAAGCTTCTCCCGATGCTTGCTGTGCTGTGCTGTCAAGATACCTCTCTCTCTCTCTCTCCCACACACAGTGGCAGGACAGTCCTGAGATCTCAAAACAGGGGAAGCTAAAAGTGTAGTTTCAGATAGCTAACTGTCAGATTTACATCAGGGTCCCACATCTGTGGTGGATTCTGTCTCTACCTGATCGCATCTAATGTGGTAACAGTACCTTAGTGCACTTCACATCGTTGAGTAGCCCTGCAGACACTGTGGCCCTCCAGGACCAGAGTAGAGTAGCCCTGCAGGCACTGTGGCCCTCCAGGACCAGGGTAGAGTAGCCCTGCAGACACTGAGGCCCTCCAGGACCAGGGTAGAATAGCCCTGCAGACACTGAGGCCCTCCAGGACCAGAGTAGAGTAGCCCTGCAGGCACTGTGGCCCTCCAGGACCAGGGTAGAGTAGCCCTGCAGACACTGAAACTTTCAGATCCTGCAGCTGAGTGGCTCTGGCCTGCATTGCTGCTCCTGAACACACAGACCTGACCCCACCCTGTGGTCTGTACTTCACAGGTGGCAGACACAGGTCACAGGGTCTACCCTGGCCCCCTGCAGGTGGTCTCAGGAACACAGTCCTTCATGTGTCCTGGACCCAATTCCTACACTGCTTATGAACATCGATCTGTGTGCACTACAACCAGGAATGTAATGAATTCATGCATGGGCAGACATTAGCTTCACGGGGAAGGAGGCCAGATCTGAAACAAATACAAACTGATCTGGGATCAGCGCCGGTGCCACTCTACTCTGACAGGACACTTTGTTTTACTCTTTATTGGAATATTTACCTCTACACGTAGAATTATTTGGTTCAATAAAGAATAAAAATAACTCACCTGTGTGTGTCTGTATACATGAGTCCTCGCATCAATTAGTTCCTCATCATTTGTTTCCTTGTTTTCTGTGGCAGAGTCTGGGTGTGGGTTGAGAACTGGCAGAAACTAGAGCTTTGTGCTGAAAGGCTGAAACTTTTTAAAATGACATTCCAGCTCAACTGTGCAGGAGCTGAACCCTCAGACACAGATCAGAGAACAGCACAAGAGCTGGAAACACAGAACAAATTCTGCAGCCAGATATGGCTGGAAAAAGCAAGACTGCACAGGAATTCAGCCGAACAGAAAACAAGAGTAAGACCCTTGTTCACACATACGTCTAGAAAGGAGCCAGACCTGTATTACATACACACCTGTGCCTTTTGAACAAAAGTCAGCTCTCTCTAACACACACGGGCATGCACGCATACACACATAGACATGCACACACACACACACACATATACATGCATGCACACACCCTAACACACACGCGCATGCACGCATACACACATAGACATGCAGACACCCACATATACACGCATGCACACAACCTAACACACACGCACATGCACGCATACACACATAGACATGCACACACACACACACACACACATATACACGCATGCACACACCCTAACACACATACACACATTTTGATCTTGTTAGAGGCACAAGACCCCATTGAGTGTCCCTAGAGTAAGACAGTGAGTGTGTGTGTCTGTGTGTGTGGTGTCTGCAGTACTCAGAAGGTATTCTCTTCAAAACACTGTACAGGAATGGAAGTTAGGAATATAATAATCACTGGAGAATGTCGCCCCCTGGAGGTGTGCTTGTACACTTACATGCAGAATCCTTCAGAACTCTGTCAGGATGCAGTACCACAGCGCCACTGACAGAACCGAAATGTTAATTTTTTTTTTCTCTGCTTCTAATATTGTTGACTCCTCACGATTTTTTTTCTTGTGTTGTACTGTACCTCACTTGTAAATTGCTTTGGATAAAAGTGTTAAATGAATAAATGTAAAGTAAAGATGCGCAGATCCATTCTTCAGTCCGGGTGGCAGTTTCTGCTGTTTGCCTGCAGATGTCACTGTTTCACAGGCTGTTGGTCCAAGGGCACCCCACACAAACCGCTTTCCTTCTGATGGAGTTTGTTGTGTGTTCACCTTCAGATTTCAGATACATACACTGAGTTTACCTTTCAGAATCTTTAGGCGTACGGAAGTATACAGAGGACCCTATGTTTAGTTTGTTGCCAGAGGATGAGCCAATCTGATAACGATGACTAAACTGGAAAATAAAACCTGCATTTCACCTCTGTCAAGGATCTCAAAGCTCTTGTGGGTGGTGTGGGTGGTGTGTGTGTGTGTGTGTGTGTGTGTGTGTGTGTGTGTGTGTGTGTGTGTGTGTGTATTTTAATTAAGAACTGAGTCTGAAAATCTCCCGTGTCAATCTGACATTAGCCGGATTGGACCAGCTGTGCTGAGATGATTCGGGATGAGGCTGAAAGCTATTCGTAGCGTTTTGCTCTTGTCTTTTAGATCTGCATGAGTTTGTTTGCCTCGCGGGTTTCGTGGGTGTGTCCCCCTGTCAGGTGAGTCTCTTTGAGCAGAGTTTCGCTCCTTTGTACCCAGTTTTGTGTGGTCATGTTTACCCTGGCTGGACAGACGAGCCACGGCCGGCTCGGCTCATAATACCTCCAATCTGCTGTTGCTCCCTCTGAAGTCAGAAATAACTCTGACATGCACAAAAATACAGTGACACAAAGAGATGAGGCTTTACCCTTTTAAATGGCCATGGAAATAAACAGAATGATTCTCACGAGAATCTTTCTTGCACACAAATACAGCGTACACAGGCCAACATGTATGGGCTAATGCTTAAAGTTACACAGATCCGGTCGTGATATGAAAAATAAAACCTTTTCATCTTTAGCTGTAAATTTCTTCCACTCCCCCTCAAAGCAACAAATATCAAAACCTGGCAGCTGAACAGCTATACATAAATAATGATAATATTAAGAAAACAGAGTATGATAGTTAGAAATAATATTAACATCAATAAAACCTATAACAGAATTATATTAAGAAATAATATTAATAAAAGAGAAAAAAACACAAGCAAAATGACATTTGAACACACTATGGAGTCTATGTTGAGGGTGTGGGAAACACAAGCTGGGATTCAGTCTGATTGATGCATATGACTGAGACCATATGCACCAGGCAGATCACTGCACTCTGCAGCCGTGGGGCAGCTGACTGCCCTGTCCCAATGGGGTCACTCCTCTCAGACGAAATCCCTGTCTGTACTCGTCCCTCAGTGGTGGAATGAACTTCCCACGGGGGGCAGGACAGCAGAATCACTGGCCATCTTCCGACACAGACTCAAGACCCACCTCTTCAGACTGCATTTCAGTTCCACATCAGTGCAGACCCCCCTGGCACCCACTACTCGTAATACTTGCTGCTTATTTACTTGTAGTATCATGATGTTTTGTGGATATTGTGATCGAGTGACACTGAGATATATGGTAGTATATGTACTTAAGTTAACTTGTAGTAGGGCTTGAATAGTGTTGTGCTCACACTCACTGGTCTGGGAGTGTCGTTAGCCTGGTTTGACACTGTTACTCATTTAACTTGGATTGATACACTTCTGTTCAATTGTGTTTGAAGTCGCTCCAGACTTCTCTAGACTTCAGAGTATCTGCTAAATGAATTTATTGCAATGTAATGTATGACTGAAATGCGCTTTGTCTTAGGGGAATTAAATGAGTTATATTTTTATGTTAACTCCACATAACATAATTTCAAATATCAGATATGGCCAAACTATGCTTAGACTAGATAGAGGCTATTAGCACAGAAAATTAGGGCTCTCTTCAATCCTCTAGCATTGCAGTTTGCCCATAATTTAAGACAGACGGGTCAAAGAAGAGAATAACTTTGGTTATGGTCTAAGAAGAGAGCAACTTTTTGGATGCTGAAAAATACCAGCAACGAGCTGTTACTGTGACATGCCTTAAATGGTTTGAAGGTGCAAACATACAAACAGTTTAAAAGATGCATTCAGGATGTAAGAATTCCTTTCCCCTTCATTTACCCACATTCTGCATGACGGTTGTTTTCCTGGTTGTAATTCCACTGACCAGCGCGCAGATTAACACTGTTCTCATTGGCTGCCACCAATCCGACAGGTCATAGGTCACACCCCAGCCTCACAATCTCGTCCAATAGGAAATCTACATCCTCCTCCTTGGTGGCTGGGTTGGAGAAGACGCACCTGAAGAAGTTGACCTTCTCTCCAAGTGGCTGATAGCCGATCATCACCATCCCCTCCTCCATCATCTTGGCTTTGATCTTTGGAGCAACCTGAAGAAGAGCGATCCAGACAGAGCTACAGCAAAGAGAGCTTTCTCAGGCTTTTGATTCCTGTACATATTAATATTGCTCTATGTTTATTGTCCTGGAGAGGATTACATACCTTGCAGTTGCAGCTGTTACTTAAGCACAGTGCTGCTTTTTACATTAGTTTACATTAGTTTTTTGCTTATTAATACGAGAGGATTCCAGGCTGTAGTTTTCTGGAGGAAGTGACTTGTTCCCACTAAGTAAGGGTTTAATTCAAGAAAGGCGTGGCTGTGTCTGACCTCATGCAGCCTGCGGTCCCTGTCCGGGCCTCGAGGGGCTCCTCTCAGACTGGGGGGAATGTACCAGAAACAGACGTTGCTGTGTTCCGGCTTTGAAAAGAAATGAAGAAAATTAAAATATCTATAAATATTCTTGGTGATCATTTTCAGAACATAATAAACATAATCTTCAACCCTCCCCCATTGAAAAAACAACAACAACAACAATAATAATAATAATAATAATAATAATAATAATAATAATAATAGTAATATCTAACAGCTCTTTTTGAGGGAGCAGGCAGATGAGGAGAGAAAGGGGGTCAGGCTCACCTTGCTTTTAAAGACCAGCTCAAAGTCCGCCCTCTTCCTCAGGCAGGTGAACAGGTATTCAGCGTTTTCCAGACACCTGTTGACCTGCGACCCGAAGCCCTCGGAGCCCTGGAACCGCATCGCGACGTGAGCGAGACGAAACGTGGAAGAAATCATGTTAAAAGAACCCAAGAATGAAAAAAGAGGCAGAACCCTTTTCACTGATGGCAGAAGGTATGACCCCATTTGCAGCCATAGAAGGATCTGACCCTGCTTGCAGTGGGTCCTGACAGAAGCTGAAGCAAAGCTGTGACGTGATTGGTGAGCTGCCCCTGGGGCTCCTCCCTCCCCCGCCGGCTCCAGTCACCTTGGCCTTCCACATGAGCCACAGCTTGAAGACGTCCACGTGCCGGCCGCACTGGATGCTCTTGTCTCCGGTGTCGTAGGAGACGTCGTAGTGCTTATCCGGCTGGAAGAGGTAATCCGCTCTCAGCTGGTTACACTCCTGCAGCAATCCCTGCGACACGGAGACGTCTGATAATTACACACACACACACACACACACACACACGCACAGGCACGCACAGGCACGCACACACACACACTGTGCTTTCAGCTGCCCTGATGTTTCTGGGCTCACCTTCTCCCTCACCAGCAGGGCGGCGCACTGCAGAGGCACTCCCATCATCTTGTGAGGGTTCCAGGTGACGGACGATGCCCTAGTTTTGGAAAAGAAAGAGACACGAAAATAAAATACTGGTCGTCAATGTCTGTAAACCACATGTGTTCAGTACGGGGATAACATACCGTAACGTCTGTATTATTGAGCATATAAACTCTGTTTTTCACTGAACCCTACCTCAGTAGGGAGTGGGTTTATGACTGACACTGAGCAGAAGGCAGGTGAAAGGTTCGAATTAAACCTCTGACACAGCGATGGTGGAGGAGCCGGCAGAGGAGTCAAAGGCCCCGCCTACCGTTCTATCCCGCGCAGTTTGGTGCAGTGTCTCTTTGACAGGAGAAGGCCACCCCCCCACGCCGCCTGCGAGACACAGGGAAAAGATTCACAGCGGTTAGCCATCCAGGAGTGACATCAGAAGGTTGGAGGGTCAGATCCTAGATGTGACCCTGCAGGGGTAGGAATGATCAAATCACCTAACTAGAACTGGTTTGTATCTGCAATGATATGTTATAGATATGTTAAAAATATGATTATATCATATTTATAACATATCTATAAATAACTACAACAAGTGATATAAATGATCTCAGATAATGTTGCATACAAATAGACAACGTATATAAATGTGACCCTGACCTCACTATGTCAGATGGGTCATTTCTCATCCTGATCTTTTTTAGCGGTAATTTTCAGTAGCAGACTTTTTATGTATCAGATCAGTTTACTCATTTTATGAACAGTGGGTACATTTCATTAGGCAAGATCAGACTGCAATAATAACCACTGTGACTACACCAGGATGAAAACCTGCCCAAATGTTCTTTTTCATCACGAAATGTTCAATACACTACAATTCTCCTGTTCAGAGTGACTTACATATTTTTCATAGCAGTCAGTCTTATGGTCAGATATGTATTTAAGCAATTCAAGCTATGCTTCTAGCTAAACACTCTCAGTTAGGAGGAATGACCCCAGAATCGAAACTGCAACCTCTAGGTTGCTCTGCACTAATGCCCCGCCCTTTTGAACGGTCAGTGGGAGGACGGTATGCAATCATTCATTCAGGTGCTTTGGAGTATGACAGCGTTCGTGGAGCAGGGGGAGGAGGGGAAAAAGGCGGAGCTGCTTTGCTTTGATCTGCTGGGATAAAAGACGTATGCCATTCATAGAGAATTACCACGTCATAGGGTGTGGTGCTCACTGTAACAGCATTACTCAGGACTCCTTACTGAAAGTGATACTGAGTATATTTATTATGAAGGCAGACCCTGTCATTCAGACTAACCTACACATTGCACACGCCATCCATTCATACAACTGGATATTTTAATATTGTAATTCTGGGTTGAGTACCATGCCCAAGGGTACAACATCAGTGCCTTCCCAGCCCCCAACTGCTCCTTACTGCTACGCCACACGGCTGCCCCAGACTGGAGTGATAATTACCCAGAATGTGCAATAGGCCAATCCCATGTGCTCTAGCTAACCCTAACCCCTAACCCTAACCCCAACCCCTAACCCCTAACCCCTAACCCTAACCCCTAACCCTAACCCCTAACTCCTAACCCTAACCCTAACCCCTAATCCCTAACCCCTAACCCTAAGCACTTACCCATCAGAGCAGTCAGTGTTGCCATGTTTTAGGGTCACCAGCTTGCCGTAAAAAGTTCTCGGCAATAAACAGCTGCCCAGACATTTTTGTTAACTTCAACTTCAGGCTGTAAATAAATTTGTGTAAAGAAGTTTGGTGGCTCTAAATGTCTCTTGCTCTTATAAGGGGATAAAGAACTCTGGTTGACAGCACTAAAACCAAACTGAAACTGAAGGGTATTGCACGGGCTATTGTAGCTCCACAGACAAGTGTAGCTCGAATGCAGGTCCGTTACCTGTGTAATTACACCTGTATGCCCACATGGCACAGTGTGGGAGTAAAAGGCTGCAGGTGAGACAGAGGCTGGTGTAGTTTGGCACAGGTGAGTGAGAGGACAGCATAGTGTGGAACAGGTGAGAGGGCGGAAGCACAGAGGGCGTGTAAAAGGTGACGGGTGAGAGGGCGGGTATGTAAAGGTGACGGGTGAGAGGGCGGGTATGTAAAGGTGACAGGTGAGAGGGCGGGTATGTAAAGGTGACGGGTGAGAGGGCGTGTAAAAGGTGACGGGTGAGAGGGCGGGTATGTAAAGGTGACGGGTGAGAGGGCGGGTATGTAAAGGTGACGGGTGAGAGGGCGTGTAAAAGGTGACGGGTGAGAGGGCGGGTATGTAAAGGTGACGGGTGAGAGGGCGGGTATGTAAAGGTGACGGGTGAGAGGGCGGGTATGTAAAGGTGACGGGTGAGAGGGCGTGTAAAAGGTGACGGGTGAGAGGGCGGGTATGTAAAGGTGACGGGTGAGAGGGCGGGTATGTAAAGGTGACGGGTGAGAGGGCGGGTATGTAAAGGTGACGGGTGAGAGGGCGGGTATGTAAAGGTGACAGGTGACCGAGGCGAGGGCGCGTACGTCCACATGCATCCACAGGCCGTGTCGCTGGCAGATGTCGGCGATGTCGGGCAGGGGGTCGAACGCCCCGAAAACGGTGGTGCCAGCTGTGGCGTTAACGTAAAACGGAGTGTAGCCCTTCAGAGAGAGAGAGAGAGAGGGGGAGAGAGAGAGAGAGGGGGGGGGAGAGAGAGGGAGAGAGAGCGAGAGACAGAGAGAGAGAGAGAGAGAGAGAGTGTGAGAGAGAGAGAGAGAGAGAGAGAGAGAGAGACAGCTGTTACAAACATGTGAGCCTGATATATCAGACATGTGTCTGATGTACATGTTATATATGACACATCATATCCATGATGATTGTAGGTACATGTAATTTACAACAGCTGTTAGTTTCTTATGCACATGTAATCATAAGTGTCTTATTCTCATGTATATTATATATATTATTGTCTTACACATGACAATACGCGACAGCCACAAGTCTCTTATATACATATGATACTCAAATTTATGCAAATAAGATTTTCATTCAGTCAAACTCATATATAAAGCCTGAAGTTACTGTTAGACTAAATCTCAGTCTACATTCTTATCATCAGTTTGAAGCTAATTAGTTCCTGGTTTAGATTCTGATGCAAATGCTTCTGCACGGTTGAAGTTTTTTTTTTAATCTGTTTTAATTATGGCAATTAAACAGATCTCTGCTCTTGCTTAGTGTCAATGAAATGCTTATATGATTGACTATGGATTATCAGCACTAAACTGCTGGGATTAACTCACCTCAGATTTGGCTCTGTTAATGCAGAGCTCCAGCTCTCTTGGGATCATCTTCCCCCTGGGAAAAAGACAACACAACAAACAATCAGTAATCAGCAATAAAATGCTGTATTCTCTCTGTGTTCAACAGAATGCAAATATATTTGAAAGTCAATATCAGTCATCATGTCAGTACGTCACTGGAGCACCAGTGCACGGCACAGGATCTCACAGAGTACAATAATGTTGCTGCAGAATGTTTTCAGTTTTGGTTGAATCACAGCTTTGTACGTGGACTCGCCAAGAAGAAGAAGAAGACGGAGAAGTAAAGTTTTTTTTACCTTTCATCACATTTCACCACGAAAACATTTTCTGTTCCGATGCCAAGAACCATGGCGGCTTTCTTTATGGAGTAGTGACTCTGGAAAAAGGTTCAGAGGAGGAGGATAAGGTCAAGTACGCGATATCAAGCACCAGGCGCTGTTTCTGACAAATGGTTATGAAGGAACGCAGGTGGTTTACCTGTTCGGAAGTGAATAAGACCAGCTTGGGGAGGGCAGCCATCCCCTTCTTCTTCACCTCAGGGAAGTGATGGTACCGGGCGAGCAACACACTGTACAGGTTGCACATAGAACCACCTGGAAGGAAACCAAAAGCTAGTTCTTGCTCACCTTTTTGCTCTGACAAAGTAGAATGTTGCTAGTTACATTTCGATGCCTGGAGCTACCTCTGCTCAGATCGGATTCTGATGGGAGGGTCAGGTTTACCGAAACCAAGCACTCCCAGTGAATCACAAACAAACAGACACTCATCCGATCATAACCTGCGTACAAAATTTATGACCATTCTGAAGGTTATTTTCCCATCTTGTAGCTACTCAACATTGTTACAAGAACAAAAAATTGACTATTTATATCTTAATGGGTTAGGACAGTGCAAGAGGTGTCCTGAATACCTGCTGGGGTACCTTAAATACATACATTATCTTAGGAAGAAGAGCAGGACAAAACTGATGTCACTGTAAGAATTTTCGAGTGCTTGGAACCGATCTCCTGCTCTGAGATGCAGGTGAATACAGGTCGTGAATACAGGAGTGAATAACGCTTGCTTCATTGTGAAACAGGTGGGTGTGGAAGAGCAGTGCTCGTTTCATTGGAACAGGTGTGGAGGGCTGAGTCGCGCACCTGGACAGAAAATGCCATCGCCTTTGTCTTCCTCCCAGCCCACTTTTTCATGCATTTTCTTCAAAACAATTTCCTCCATCAGGATAAAAACCGGGGATATTTCAAACGTAAACCTGTAAGAAACACATACACTTAGAAGACAGATACAGCCGAAAGTTTTTCAAGGTTCTTCACATGTTATCCTTCTGTGCTCCATTATTTGATCATCTAAAAAAAAATAACATGTGCTGTTCATATCAACGCTAATTACATGGCTGAGAGAGCACATCAGTGTCACTGCAGGGCACTGCCTGCTGTTGGCATCTCTTGTTTCTAGGAAATGTCTACAGAGGTCAAAAGCTCTTACATGTTTGTGTTGGCGGTGGACGTCAGCCATTCTCCTGCCAGCCCAACGATGTCCAGGCCAGACGAGAGCTGGTTAAAAAACCTCGGATGCCCTGAGCAGCGACAGCAACGAACATCAGCTACGTGTAGCACGCCATTTCAACATTCAACCCATTTGTCTTTCAATGATAATGCAAATGTACATGTCAGCCATACTCTGGCAAGGTGTCCATAAGTCATGCAACTCAGATATCGATATCTGCAATGGCATTTCAAGAAAGCTACCCACTCAGCTGCAGACTAGCTGCAGATATCCAGAACTTAACTGCAGATATGAACTGAAACTGAAAGCAACGTGAAAAGTTCTGGGAACCGAACTGCAGATACAAACTTATTTGAATGCGACTGTAGAACTGAACTGCTGATATGTACTGGATGCAATATGACACAGTCATCTCCTGTAATCATCTCCTTTCAGATGCCTGTCGCGTTGCCCTGGGAAACGGAAAGATAAAGCCTCGCTGCACATAGAGGGACAAACGCACTGCGAGTAGCATATAAGAGCTTTTATCATTGACTTGGTGCACGATAAAGAAACAGTTGACTGTTTCATTTCACACAGTGACAGAGGTAAGCGCTCACCACCCCTTTGCATGCTGCTGAAGCATGTCGCATGGCCTCATAACTTACTGCACCCAAATACACTGGGTGTATCATCCCATTCTAACCACTACATTCTCTCCCTCCCTTCCTCCCTCTCTCTTGCCCCCATCTTCCCCTCTGTGCCTCCTTCTCTCTCTCTTCATCCATCTAAGCAATAAGCGCCTCTACAGCACTGCTAGCAGCTATGTTGATTGGCCGGGATGAATATGGTGCCTGGACCTGCCTGCTGAGATGAACTGATGCCTTGCGTTACACCAATGTTGTCTTTTCTATTATTATTTTCCAGGAGTCTCTCGACCGCCTTTTCCTGGGGTCAGGGAATAATTTTCCATTTTTTTCCCCCAATTAGTCTGGGTTTTCTATTTTTGTTTATTTCATCTGGAAAATACACTATGTACAGTGCTTTGTGACAACCTTTTTTTCTACAAATGTTTTATAACAAATACAACTCAATTCATAACTTCATTGAACTGCTCGCTACGCCTAAAGACATGAAATAACCCAATGATAGGTACAGCTTTCATGCAATCTAACCACAATGCACTTTGCCTTTAACCTTCAGTAATGAGCTGAAGCAGGAGTTAATATTGTCATATGTTGTTAAAACATGAGGGCATTTGGCAGCTGTATGAATTAGGTAACACTAATTAAAACTCATTACACAAAGCACACTGAGGAAAGAGTCACCCAGGGCCCCAGCCGCCGAGGTCTGAGCCCCCATTACCCGTTTTGACTCCGTATTTTAAGGTGTCCCTGCAGTCAACCAGGAGCTGCTCCAGGTTCTCAGGCTGTTCGGGCAGCTCCAGGCTGAATCCTTCCAGGCCCTCCTTAAGCTGGTGAGGGTGGTGAAAGTCCAGCACCTTGCTGCTCCTGTCGAAGGTCTTATCGATGTAGGAGAGGAGGATATTCACCAGCTCCTGGAGGAAACGTCTGCTCGTCTCGCCGTTGCAGTGAGGAAGTAATTCTGGAGACAGTCAGAGAGATCATGTCACTTGTGTGTGCAGACGGACACCCGCATAGGCAAGACTGCACTGCATTGCCCAATGGGCCTGGCCAAATGAACTCTTTCCCTGGGAATCTTTTTCCATATCCGCACCCACTGTGAAATATAACATTTTTTTCATATTTGGCACTTATGGGTGCTGGAGTTGGAGAAAGAAGGAGTCAAACTCCTCACTGCAATCAAAACAAAAATTTGTGCCTCGAACTCAGGAAGGCAGTTCAAAAACGAAAACCAAAACCTTTGAATGAGCAAGAGCAATTCTGTGATAGGGGACGGTCAGAAATCAGAGGGGCCAGAGCCTCACCAAACACTACAGGATGCACCGTGTCGGTGAAATCCACGCCAGAGGAGGATTTACAAAATACTAATACTTACAGGGATGTGAATATGAATATTATTTATATAAAAAAATACATAAAAATCGAGATCTGTACTGTACAATGATGCTAAGATTAATGTGTACAATTTTATGCTGATATGATGGCATGTTTTTGGTTCCTGTTTAGATAGGGGTATGCGTGAATATTAGAGAATCACTACTTATACATGCCAGCAACCTCTGGTAACATAGCCTAAGGAAATATAATACAGCCACAGTGAAACTGCCACCGACAGCAGTTTGTTTCTGCCACCGACAGCAGTTTGTTTTTTGTTTTTTTTTTTTGGTACGATGTGTTAATTGAGTGCAATATTAACAATACTCCACAAGTGTTAGGCTCCTGTAGCCAGGTGAAGTAGCCAGCCCTTTTCCACTTCAAACTAAATGCATCATAAATTCTGAAGCTCATCTCAAAATCTCAGAAAAAAACCCCACTATCAACACTAGAAACAGATTAAGATCCATTTGAATATTTTATTTAGTCTATAAACAAATGTACAAAGGTAAACGTCAGCAGAGTCCGTGGAATATAGCATGTATGGCAGCAGTGTGCTCCTCTGTATACACACAGACACATTCACTCACACACAAAAAAAGCAAGCGCACAAAAAGCTTCCCAAGACCTGCTGACATCTGAAAGCATCGCAGCAGCCGCAGCGGCTTCACCACAGCGATGACGACTCCCACCATACCCACAGGGAGCACAGCACAGCACACTGCTCCACCAGCTGCCTCCCTGCTGGGAGGAGGAGAGGATCACCTTTACTGTAGACACTGCTGAAGTCCTGAGGCTTGCAGCTGCCAGGGGCACTCTGGGAAGAGGAGTTTCTTTCAGCTGGCTTCCCTGTCCAGACAATCCCCGCTTTGCTGTGCTCTTGGGCCAGGATCTCCTCTGAGTTATCTGGAGAGAAGAATGTGTGTGTGTGTGTGTGAGAGAGAGAGTGAGAGAGAGAGAGAGAGAGGGGGGGGGGGGAGGGGGGATTTGCATTTTGCAAAAACTCTCACACCTGGTGCCCCTCAAAGAAGAATTATGAAGTCAGAGTGCACCTTTATTTTTGTTTTTTTTCGTTTAAAAAATTAAATTAAAACCATGGATACATCGCAGACAGACCCTTTTGAAAATTAAGTCCAAATGCGTTTGCCAGAATGGACTTTTATAATTTAAAATATAGTAATTTCATATACTTAACATGTTGCACAGGTAAATGACAGCATATAGAGCATTCCTGTGTTCCTATAACCCATTTTAGACAAAACTGTCAGGCTCCACCTGTGAGGTTGTGTCATATCCAGGTGAAACACTAACAGTGTGAGGGCTTACCTGTGAGAGACTGCATCATGTCCATGCTGAGAATGTGATCAACGGTAAAACCAGGTGCGATTTGCCGTTGCGCGGTTCGCTTTGTATGCCTCTCTTCCTCCAGCTGCTGATATCAGACCCGCACTCGTGCCCCAAGTGCCGTTTCCCCAACATTTAAATAACACAGTGAAAAGTGGGTGGGGCCCCACCTCTACCACACACCCAATCAGCCAGGGAGAAAAGATTCCCTTGTGCAACTCAAGGAGAAAATGTCTATTGACATTCCTCACACTGGTTTTGATTGAGTATTCTTTTCCTGAAGAGGCCATTGTATGTCCCTCCGTGGTGCTGACTGAATACAGGGAATGTTCTGAGGCAGATGCAGGCTTCTGTTGTAAGAAATACGAATTACAATTATCAGAGTCAGGTTGAACTTCTTCAGCTGACGCAGGAAGTATATCCTCTGCTGGGCCTTTTTTGCAATGGAGACAGTGTTGGTCTCCCAGTTCAGGTCTTTGGAAATTGTAGTTCCCAGAAACCTGAAGGTCTTCACAGCCAAGACAGCGCTGCCTAGTATGGTGAGGGGAGTCAGGGGTGTGGAATTGGCTCACTGATGACTGTTCTGTTGCCTGCAAACTTCAAGAGTTTGACCGAGGAGGAGGTGCAGTCATTTGTGTACAGGGAGAAGAGCAATAGGGAGAACATGCAGCCCTGTGGGGTGCTAGTGCTGATTGTCTGGGTAGTGGATGTGACTTTCCCCAGTCCCAGCTGCTTCCTGTCTTCCTGACTGAGTGGAGCAGTTCTGGTTTGATGCTGTTGAACGCTGAGCTGAAGTCCACAAACAAAATCCTTGCATAGATCCCTGGGCAGTCAAGGTGTTGGAGGATGTGGTATAAACCCATGTTGACTGTGTCATCTACGGATCTGTTGGACCGGTGCACAAAGTGTAGGGGGTCCAGCAGGGGGTCTGCGATGTCTTTCAGGTCGGCCAGCACCAACCTCTCAAAGGACTTCATGACTACAGAGGTGAGTGAAACAGTTGTTAAGTTCTGTGATACAAGGTTTTTGGGGACTGGTATAATTATGGAGCGTTTGAAGCAGGAGGGAACTTCACATAGCTCCAATGACCTGTTGAAGATCTTTGTGAACACAGGAGCCAGTAGGTCAGTACAGGCTTTCAGACAGCAAGGTGAAACTCCATCTGAGCCTGGTGCTTTCCTGATCTTATTTTGCTGAAAGAGTCTGCTAATGTCCTTTTCACAGATTCTCAGTGTAGTCTGGGGAGTGGGGAGTGGGGAGTGGGGGGTATTGTTGTATGGGCAGGGTAAGAATTGGTGCGGGTGGGGGCATAACATTTCAATTGTAAATTTTATTGTAAGTAGCTGAAACGGCTTTTATCCTTGAGACTTTTATTCTTTCGACAGCAGTTGTTGTACCTGTTCATTATTATCTCAATGTAACTATCTCCAAATCCCACACCCAAAACAGTGAAGACAAAAGAGAAAACCAATTGCACAGGTTATTTCTGGGTAATACTGCCCACAGTAGGTGTGCAGTGACATGCTTAAATTAACTCCGTGGTTCATTCTTAAAGGCCTTATTTCTGTGCACAACACAGTCCACAGATGAATTCAAGCCGTGGTGACTGTGAGGTTGGAGACGAGTAAAATAACTATTTTGACTGACGATGTCACTTGCCCTTTGCCTGGCCACACTTCATTACAGGACATTACAGTTGGCATTTAGCAGACGCTCTCACCCAGGGCGACTTCCGATGTACAAATACGGAGTGCGTTTAACAAAACAGCATGAAATGTACAAAAACAAGGGCTTACGTTTCATCTAAAAACATTTTCCAGTGTGACATTTACTAAATAAATGAACATCCCTTGAGAAGCAAACTCACAACAGATTTTGCGCTCTTTCTCCACCTCACTTGAACTTTCACGTGGCAAATTCCAGCCAAATTTGACTGACAGTAAATTATGCACAAGAACACAGGTTATCGTAGGTCGGGGCAAGGACTAGTACAGAGTGTGTGTACCAGTCAAAGGTTTGGACACACCTGATTAAGGTAATAGGAAACATGCATTCAAAGACATTTTGATCTAAAGAGCTATGTTTGAAATTGGTTCTTTAGACAAATATAAACAGTGAAGTTGATGCCTATGTATAGATTTATTTACAAAAAAATGTTAATTTTAAAAAATGTTTTTGGCTGCTTTGAAGAATCTAAAATATAAGATCTGATTTGTTTAACACCAGAATAGATGTCTTTACTATTACTCTAAAATGTGAAAAATGGTAAAAATAAAGAAAAACCCTTCCATGAGTAGGTGTGTGCAAACTTTTTCACTGGTACTGTATAGATTGTATATACCGTATACTTTAGCACATATTAGCGACAGTCACCTAAACCCGTCCCTGTAGCCTGAGTATTCCGCAGAGCCAGCTACATGTAAATGTGCCCTTCCTCCTCTTTCTATGAAAACCAGTTCATCTGGTTTCCATTTTCATACCTTGTTCCTGGTGCACTTGTGAAAGGTGCATGTGGTATGCCAAACGCATACCTTTCGGCAGATTCACCTGCGTCTCTGAACAAAACTGTGAAAACCTTTCCACCTGTTAAGAACCAGAAGTCCACAGAAGTTTTTCCATCCAGCTCATAGCTACATGTCTCCCACTTCCAAAACAGCAACACTGATGCTGCAGGATCTTTGCTGCCTGTCATATAAGTGAAGAGAGAATAGACTCTTCGCTAAGTCCAGCCCTTAGTTACTGTTGCTAAGTGGGACAAGCCATCATAACTCATGCAATGTGTACAGTGGAGAGATCAGGGAGAGAATAGCTATTTATTTTTAAATGTCAGCTTTCGTACTCCATAAGTAACCCAGTATTGCCTTATTTTTTCTTGCTTGCCTGCAACATTATGAACTATCAGCTGGAACCTGAAATTAATTGAACCTGAAAGTTTCTCACTGAAAAGTAAATGTATACCTGAAAGCAAACTCCAGGGAAAACATATAGCTGGACATTATATGCACAAGGCTGTACTCCAAACTGCATTCTGGTGCACCAATCAGATTACATTACATTACATTATTGGCATTTAGCAAGCGCTCTTACCCAGAGCGACTTACATCAATTACAGGTTTTTACAATGTTATCCATTGATACAGCTGGATATTTTACTGAGGCAATTGTGGGTTAAGTACCTTGCCCATGGGTACAGCAGCAGTGCCCACGCAGGGAATTGAACCAGCAACCTTTTGGTTACTAGTCCTGCTGCTTAACCACTATGCCTCACTGCAGATGCTGGAGACTACTATATACTTCAAAACTCCATAGATCTGCACTGACTGAAAATACTTAAAATCTGGGAGGAGTGACAACTGTAACACTCATTGAAGCCTACGTCCCACAGGCCATGGATGTATAGGCCTCCACAGAAGCCTTTTCACACAGTTGTTGAGAATTACAGTCAAGTGCACCCATCGGGGAACCCTGATACAGATTATGAGAAGGCAGCTACATAACTGTAGAAAAGAATGTTCACATATTTTGGACTATACCTCTCTTATGGTACAGCTACATCACTGCCCATTTTATTATTTGGTCCTCCAGGATATAACTGAGAGAAAAAAGTCATGTGTTGTATCATTATATCCTACAGACTCTCCACATTCAAAATTTCCCAAAAGCAAAAAGCAGACATGGAAATCCAGCATATAACTGCAACAAAAAATGTAGGATTTATTTTCCTCTTAGGGCAAAATATTTTCTGATTAAGCTTGACCATGAGAGGACCGTAAACGCAGAGGACCATAAACCCAGAGCTGCTCGGCCAGGAGAGAACTGTTAACACAGAGCCCCTAGACTGTGAGAGGACCCTACACCGTTCTGGACCTCCGCAGGGGTGTTAAGTAATCACCTGAAGCAGGTCCTGCAGTTGCAGCAGCTGAAAGGAGAGCGCTGGGTTTGTGGTCAGAAGGATGGAAACTCTGGCAGGCCTCGCAACCCCTGGTAAGGAGTGAGGAGGCAGAGGACTGGCAAACACTTTAAGAAACAGACAACGTGCGCAATGCTGAGCACCTTTAACAAACAAACAGCAAGCTTGGGTGATGCTGACAAGGCTGGCTCTGTAAGCAGCGAGAATCGGCCCACAAAACTGCTGTGCCTTTTCGCAGTGACGAAAGATACCTCGCTTGCTTTCTGTCCAGCTTCCGTCCAGCTGTCTTCGTAGTCATCAGAAACAGATACAGATATGGATCGGATAGACAGTGAACTCGTGATAGCTGCACATGTTCTGGACTGTGATGCACCTGACCTGAATTTTGCATGCAAGTGGAGTAGCAACAGTATGAGGAAAACAGGTCCACATCACACAGTATAAAGGAACATGCAATTACCCAGCATGCCGTTGCACAGCGTTAACTGCACACGTTTCAGTGATTATGATCGTGGTGAGGTGATGGCACTCACTCCTCAGAAATAACATTGGGATTTTGGCATCAAACTGGGTCGTAAACGCAGCGAATGAGACAAGCTGGAGGTGAACTGAGTTTCTTTGTACGTTGAAGAGCTTCGCTTTGAGCTTCCTTGGAGACGAGGCCAGCCCCAACTGCATCCGTGTGCACAAAGGAACAGGAGAACATTCAGAGAGAACGAAGAGATGGTTTGGAAATGACAGGAAAGAATGTCATTCATGTCATGACATGACATGTCATGTCGGGTGAATGGGTGCTTGTACATCACGCTCAAAGTCGAAATGACTCGTTACACTGACAGCAGGGTACCTGGAGCCTCCATCTGCTCCACCGTGAGCAACAGAACGGAAAAAAAGGACAGATTTCATGGCTGAGAAATCAATGGCACCTTATTTATCTTCTGCTTTTTTAATCTTTTTATCTTTTATCCTATCTGTCAGGTACGTTGCATTTGTTATGAACTGGGTTTGCTGATCCGATCTGCAGCCTGTTGTCTCCGCCTCTGGGATCACTGCCAGTGTGAGTGTGGAGAATGAGGGGTCCACAGGCTGCAGGGTGAGTGTGGAGAACGCGGGGTCCACAGGCTGCAGTGTGAGTGTGGAGAACACAGAGTCCACAGGCTGCAGGGTTCTGAGCGTGCTCGCCAGCCGCACCAGAGCAGCATGCCTGTCAGGTTATCACATGCTGTGTTCCTCAAAGGTCTGGCATGTGGAAGAGTGCACCTGAGTTGCACTGAGAAAAAAGCATCCCAGCCACAGAGGAGCCCTGCAGGGAAAGCCTCGGCCCTTTCTGGAGGGCATGAAGGAGAGCCTTCACCCGTCCCCAAAAATAATGATGTTTTGCATTAAATGCTTTGCATTCAATCACCTGCATGATCAGAGGCTCGGGAAACACAGGTGTGTCTGAGCTGGAGTCACACCATTCTGTGAACTGTGTGTGTGTATGTGTGTGTGTGTGTGTGTGTGTGTGTGTGTGTGTGTGTGTGCGTGTGCGTGTGCGTGTGTGTGTGTGCATGTTTTAAATAAATTAGTTGTTTTTATAACGACACCTCCTCACTGTGCTGCAGGTCGGCCAGCATCATCACAGTGATACGGGAGTGATCCATCTGGCAGCAGGAGAGCAGAGGGGGGCGCATCCCACAATTCCACGCAGCTTCCAGGCCTTCTGCATCGCTCGGCCTGTGCCTGCTGCCTGTCTCACCCGGCAGCTGTATCTCCCCACGCGCTCGCTGCACGTGGGGCTCCAACCGCCTGAATACAACTGTCATTTACCCCTGAGCCTGTGCTGTTTGCAGGTGATTTCCAAAACCTGCATTGCGCTGGGAGAAAAAAAATTACGCTTGGTACAAAAATCTACAGAACGACCTTACATTCCGCACGTGACTGAGAGGCAGGTGAGTGTGAGAACTTTAAATAGTGTCAGAATTTTAATTCAGGGCGTCAGACTGAATTTTTAACGAAGAGTAAACAAACCAACACTAAGGTACATGCATGCACATTCTCTTGGCTTCCTGTGGTAAAACATTGCTGGCCTTTCCAGCATGTGAACAATAACTCAGTCAAAATGAAAGAGGAAGATGCCAATTAAACAGCAGAAATTGTATAGCCAGAAATGTACAACAGTGTCCAGGGTAAAATCAGGTCAATATTGAATAAATCAGGAAGTCTGTAGTATTAGCTCTCCCAATGGTTCAGATCTGTTTTTGAGTGTGCATGGCTCATTGATAATGTCTTCAGATTCGCAGCTCAATTAGATGACATCTCTCTCCTCCAGAAACAAAGTAAAATTAATAAAAAGTAATTAATTTTATGAATGGAAGCGTAACACTGAGTCACTTCAGGTTGATGCCGAAATCCCTCATCTCCGTGTGTTTGTGCTAACTGATTGCGTCTGTGGGAATCTTCATTCTTCTGTGCTGGCAGACCCAAGGGACTATCAATCAATGCTGTTTATTAATATTTGCATTCAGAGCCCTCTCGCATCTGATGTTCTGGTTCTAGCACATTGCCCACTGATGAATCACTTAGGTGTGACACACACACACACACGCACACACACACACACACACGCACACACACGCACACGACAGATTTATTTTGACTGATACTGGCTGACTGCCATCCGTCAGCCGATTCATTACTTAGTATACATACATAACTGCAATTTTCCTCATGCTAATGCACATCACATTGGCAGCACCGTGAGGGACACTGACTTTGATTAAAAACATAAACCATAAAAAACCAAAACATGAAGGATTCATAGCCTACTCATGTGCTTCGTGATGTGTTTTAATGCATGCTGTTTTTCAAGCATGGGTTGTTTAACACAGGTGCTCATTACTGCCTGTTTTTTTAACGCTTTTTAATGTGCTTTTTAATGCATGCAGACCGGAGCAATGCGGCTGGGTCCTGCCCCACTCTCACGCATTCACTGCTCACTAAATGCTATGAACTGGAAGCTGGTTCACCACTGAGCTATTTCTAATGTCCTTACACTGTTAGTCATTACATATTGTAATTAAATACCTGGCAATAAAACGTCTGTTGGTCAGTGACCACGAACAGTCCATCAGAACGCGAGCATGTTGGCCTGGGAGATTAAGGTGGCTGTGACCGTGATCGCGAACGGTCCATCTGAATGCTGGACTCCTGCTTGTTTGTGGTCAGGGAGGAGCCCTGGTGGAGGTTGTCCTGGAAACACGGTCGAACATGGAGGTCACCCAGACCCTGGAATAGGCCCCCACAGCTGCTCACCAGCGAAGGGAAACGAGGGTGCTAGGCAACCGAGCCTGACATCTTTTCCATTTTTACCGCGCAGCACATACCAGTGTACACGCCCACCTACACCCCTGATGTAGTCACACGCCGTTTCAGCTCACAGGGCAATAAACGGCAGCACCGGAGAGAGGATACATTGTGCACAAACGCAGTGAGCTCAGCGCAGAACAGCACACGTATGCAGCGAAAGCGAGCGGAAACATCGGGGTGAACTTACCTTAGTCACGTCCGTCACGCGAAAATGCTCCCACAGCAGCCAGGAAAGAATAAAGCAAGGCGCACCAGAGACGAGGTCAGGTTTGCACACCTTGATATTGGCAGATGAAACACAGGCTCACGGTGCACAGAATGGATGAATTGGCCAATTCTAACTGAAAAGGTTTTGCTCGTAACAGCTCATCGATCAAACGGCAAGATGTGTAGACATTACCTGGTCAAGCGGTCGATCTCATCAGAGGATCAGGAACAGGACCCTGCACATGTGGTAAACCAGGAAGCAAAGCTTGGGGGCATAAACACGACTGTTAGCTTTGCCCAGATGAGACTGACATTAAGCCCTCAGGCCAGCACGGACGGTGCAGAAGAGGACAATTCACTCAGGGACATTGAGGCTATGAAAAATTTGGCATAATTTGTTGCTAAATTGTGAGAACTATATGGATGATTTCAGATTTCAGAGATCTGGGCAGCAACAATGTTTGCAAAAATTAGCTTATGGAGCTTTGCCAAAATGAGATTGTCTAGTTTCCTAAATTGCTGCCAAATTAAAGCAGTTATGAATTTCAATTTTGGAACAGTGTAATTAACAAGATTCTGCATGTCTCAGAGGTTTGATAATGGACCTTCAGTATGTCTCCCCAGCTACACACACATACTCAGACTTTCCGTAATAATTATAGGCAAGCCAAACACAGATACTAACCAGGCACAGCAAGCTGATTTAGCAATAATAACAGCAAATTAGCTATGTTATCTACATACCAGAGTGGTCCAAACACAATGCGGGATTTTTTCCACCCAAAAGATATAGTTTAAAGGGGGGGGGGGGGGGGGGGCATTCAACAGACACGAAAATGTCCTTTTATAGTTTTTTATAACATTGTTCTGAAGTTGCAGAAGAGAGTAGTGTTGCCAGTATGCAAGGAGTGATTGTTGCTTGCAGACATGGATAGATGTAGGCACACAATCCTGACAGATAATATTAGTGCATATTAAGACACATTAATGTCAGAATTATTGCATTTCCCATTCATATTTACATCCCATTCATACTTACAGCTCCACAGCCTTTCCCCAACACACTGCTGCGTCTCCTCATTGGCTGAGAGTGAAAGCAGTGGACGTGGTCAGCCAGGAGAGGGCGGAGCCGATGATGAGTAAGTGTTACGGCTGTGATGGTCTGTCCTCAGAGCGCCACGGTCTCTCCATCCTCTCTCCAAGGCTGCGCTGTAAGTCCTCACTTTCATCTCTCTCTCTCCCTCCTGTGCGTTCCCTCTGTCCGTCTAACATTCTGACTGCTCCTCTCTTTCTTCCTCCCTTCCCTCTCCTCTCATTCAACCTTCCCTCTCATTCTCTCCTGTCTCATTTCTCCCTATTTCTGTCTCTCCTTCTCCCTTCTTTCCGTCTGCTCCACTCCAACCCCTACGCGCTTTCTCTCTCTGTCTCTCATTCTCCCCTCACTCTCTCCTGTCTCTTCCCTCTCTCAGTCTCTCTACTTTCTTTCTCTCTCCCACTTTTTCTCTCCCGCCCGGTCACTCTCTCCCCCTCTCTTTCTCTCTCTCTCCCTCTCTGTGTGGCTGGTGTTACTGATGAGAATAGAGTAGAGGGAGGTGCTGAATTGGGGACCAGAGCGGGAAGCACTCAGGAGGAGATGAGACAGCTCCCGTCGGCTGAGCTCGCCGACGCTTAACGCTAGTCAAATTCTGCAGCATAGGAGCGAGTGTGAGGAGTCCGAGAAGCTCAGCGGCCAATTAGACGACAGCTGCAGAGAGCAGGGAGTCCGCAGCGCGAGCCGGAAATGAACAGCACACACCACCATGGGCTGATCCACCTCAGGAACTGCAGCTCCGGGGTGGGGAAGACCCCCGCGGGGGGGAAGGACTCTTCCTCAGGTTGCTACGAGCAGCTGCTGGTCTCCACCGAGGTCTTCCTCACCCTGGGCATCGTCAGCCTGCTGGAGAACATCCTGGTCATCGCCGCCATCGTCAAGAACAAGAACCTGCACTCGCCCATGTACTTCTTCATCTGCAGCCTGGCGGCCGCCGACATGCTAGTGAGCGTCTCCAACGCCACGGAAACCGTCGTCATGGCGCTGATCACCGGCGGCCACCTGGCCATCCGCGGCGGCCTGATCAAGAGCATGGACAACGTCTTCGACTCCATGATCTGCAGCTCGCTGCTGGCCTCTATCTGCAGCCTGCTGGCCATCGCCGTGGACCGCTACGTCACCATCTTCTACGCCCTGCGCTACCACAACATCATGACGGTGCGGCGGGCGGCGGGCGTGATAGGCTGCATCTGGGCGTCGTGCACGGTGTCGGGCGTGCTCTTCATCGTGCACTCGGAGAGCACCACCGTGCTCATCTGCCTCATCACCACCTTCTTCGCCATGCTGGTGCTCATGGCCTCTCTGTACGTGCACATGTTCCTGCTGGCCCGCCTGCACATGAAGCGCATCGCCGCCCTGCCCGGCGGCGCCCCCGTCTGGCAGGCCGCCAACATGAAGGGCGCCGTCACCCTCACCATCCTGCTGGGCGTCTTCGTGGTCTGCTGGGCGCCCTTCTTCCTCCACCTCATCCTCATGATCTCCTGCCCCCGCAACCCCTACTGCGTCTGCTTCATGTCGCACTTCAACATGTACCTCATCCTCATCATGTGCAACTCGGTCATCGACCCGCTCATCTATGCCTTCCGCAGCCAGGAGATGCGCAAGACCTTCAAGGAGATCTTCTGCTGCTGTCTGGGCCTGCCCAGCCCCTGTGTCTGCTCCTGCGAGCTGCCCAGCAAGTACTGAGGGGGGAGGGGGGGGGGGGGGGGCGCTTTCAACCAGCCAGCAAATATGATGCCCGCTTTGCTGATCGTTCACCACAAGGGGTGAGAATGTGACACGCCTCTCTCACCCGCCCCCCAAAAAAAATCCAGACTCTACAGCAGCTCAGAGGGGATCTAGTCCAATTGGACATTTTGGGGTTTGCTGAGGAGGTGGGCTCGTACCCCTCGCCAGAGAAGGACATGTTGATGCACCACTGAATGTCAGGAAGTAGAGTGGTAAATGCATTGGGGGTGTGTACAAATGAGGGAATAAGCAGTTTCATATCCCGGTGTGCACAGCACAGCCAGCATTGTTTGAAGGGGTAAGAGTGAAAACTGCTGTCCGGAGAAATATTCAACACAACTGCACAAAAAATGTGACCACATTCAAATAAAACTGTGTACTTTGAATACTAAAAAAAAAGAAAAACACAGAAAGAAATCTCTGGTGTTAAAGCAGATGGAGCTGATCTAGGTTCAGGCATTTGTCTTTGTGCAGGAGGACGTTATGGCCCAGCAGTCTGGATTAGGCAACAGATGAATCCCAATGATACGCCTGTGTTTTTCCACTCTGTACTTTAAAACTAAGGAGGCGATGCACGTCCTCATTCTATAAGCAAAAGCCCACTGTGGACTCAGGCAACAAAAGTCTGGCAAAATTGCTTAAGTGAGCAAATTTACTGTGTCCTGTGGTGCTCTGCCTTCGTTTGGGTAATGAATATGTATTAGCAGTATTTATGTGACAAAGTGAGCCGTGGTAATGACCTGAATTTGTGCGGCGCAACAGCTGTGTAATTTGCTATCCATGCCCGTCGTTGACTGCTCTGTTCGTTTCTGCTCTCCTTTGTGGTGTGTGTGGTTCTTCAGTTACACAGTTCTGCTGTGGAACTTTCACAGTTTAGAATGTTCTGATCCAGAAATGTTCCATGTATCGCATATGACTGGACTGTGAAGTAAAAAAAAAAAGCCTTTACTTGGCAGACAGTGTTTAAGTGTAATATATTTTAAATAAACGATGCGCATTACCTGGTGTGTCTGAAGTGCTGTCCTCATTATTGGGCATCCTGGTTTCTGGGTATCTGCCCATGTGGCTAATTGCGCTGAATCACGCCTCTGTTTGCCTCTATTGCTGACTGATTTCATTCTGTTCCACGCCTAGTGGGGAATCGTTCCTCAGAGGGCAAGCAGGGATCACAGAAAACCTGCATTTGATTAAATTCTCCGGTATTTAGCTTTCGGAGACCTGAGGAGAATTCAGCATGGCATTCTTATCACTTCTCCACATAATCAGACACCCCCCCCTCATTCAAAGGTTTCTGTACTGTAGGTTTGGATCCTAGGGTTGTGCTGTTTAGCCAGAGGTTTGCCCAGTTTGCAGTTATTTTCATATGGTTGAATATGCCTTGAACCTGATCACTGCTTTGGGGGAAGGAGACAGTAACACTGGAAGGAGATTCATGACTTCAGAGCGGATTTCATTATTAAACCGCCGCTCACTGCTGTGGCTCCTCAAAGAAATTAAGAGAGTTGAACAAATTCATTCACGCTGCAAACACTCTCACTATGCGATGCATATCTCTATCCAGTTTAAAACGGTGTGCTTAATGAGTACAGATTAGATCTTGGGTAATTTGGAAGCCCAGGGGGCCGAGCATCTGGTTCTATTCACTGTAAACAACCCAAACCGCAGACAGACCTTCACACAGTTCTAGAGGATTACTTAGAGGACTATAAATGCGTGTCTGCAGCTTGCGCTTTTTAAACGTGTACTATCGTCACCGTCGGCTCTTGGCTTGCAGAGTAGCTCTCTGGCCGCTCAATGCCAGCACTGCACCTCACCTCCCACATTAATCTGAATGAAGACTCACACAAGGACGAAAAGCCGTTAAACCGAACACGGCAAGTGAGCCTCGCGCAGCCATGAACGCAAAGCTCAAGGGCTCCCACGCCACCTGCTGATTAGGAACAAATTAAAACGGACGCTTTTCGGAGGCACTGCAGAATAAGATTTACATATCAAGCTGCACACGCTGTCACGTTTAAGGACGTGTGCTAAGCAGCAGAGTGCTAATCTAATCGTCAAGCACCCTGGCAAACAATAACACTCTGATGTCAGCATGGCGAACGGTGCCGTGTGACGCCGTCTGGAGTGGAGACGAAGAGCTGGACTGAAAGAGCGAAGTCGGTCTCTCCTCATCGTCCGTTTTACCCCATGGTCTCTGACACAGCATGAGAAGTGCCTCCAACACACTGGAGATGCCAACAGCCGGAAAGTTGCGGGTTCAAATCCCTGCTGTGGCACACAATATCAACGGCATGCATTTTCGCTAAGGCCATTTGCACAGCTGACCTTTTACGATGAGGTCGCGGATCGTGGGTGCCAGAGAAGTGCTCCCCGCAGGGATCTGAACACACAACCTTCTGATTCAGTTCTGTATTAACAATAAAAAAGTATTCTGTGTCCCTGCTGATACCAGTACTTGCATCCCGGGAATTGCAATGACATCAAAATATTCCTGCATCTTAATATTATTGTAATTATTATTTTTTTTTTGTTGTGGCATGTCATAACTAAAAGAAGAAAAAATGAAAAAAAGTGGTTAAAAACAGTGCTTTTCTCATTAATTTGCATTAAACTGGCTTCCAGGTCTGCGAATTGACGCCGTTTCATCCTTTCAGAATATTTTAGATTACGAGTACCTGCAGCACTGTTATTTGGGGTCATTTATGAACTGAATTTACGTCAAACTGAGTTGTAAATGCAGTGCATCATTCAATTCAATTCTCATGTAAAGTCAACTAATGTATTCCAGTCATTTTTATTAACATGTTTTCCCCAGTGTTACGTTTTCCCCTTTTATATTCCTGCCCTGAACGCTCTGGCAAAGACTGATTGCTCCATTCAGAATGAGTCACAAATACATTCTGAAGATGTTCTGTCTTGATTATGCTAATCATGTTTGTTTGCGTAAAGTGAAGTGAAAGACTCATATGTCCTTTACCCATCAAAGTGGGCCTGGTGGCCATGCAGTTCCACCCCAGTGACTGATTCTCATTCATTTATTCAAAGCTCCCACAGATGCATGGAATATTATGCCACACAGAGAGAGTGTGTGTGTGTGTGTGTGTGTGTGTGTGTGTGTGTGTGTGTGTGTGTGTGTGCGTGTTCCTCCCTCTACAGCTAGAAATGCAGTGCACATACAAAGAACAAACCTCACATACAGAATTACAAGAAAGGTCCAAAATTCAGACTGATTTGGGAATACAGCTGACTGAAAACTCACAGAGCATTTTACAGTACTGGTGGTGGTGGTGACAGTGTGATCCCAATCAATTTACTTACTCCTGCTAAGTGCATATTCTGGTTAAGTGCCTGCAGTAATACCACAAATGACAGAGTCAAGCGTATCTACTCATAAGGAGTGAATTACCGCGCTGGTCTTTTAATCCTAAAAGGCTGTAGGCTCAGCTCCTGGGATGGGCCACTGTTTCCTGAGAAAAGCACTAACAACACACTGGTCCAGTAAATATCTATCCATATAAATCAATACTATGCACATATATCAGCTGTGCCTTGAATAAAGACATTTACATCTGCAAATTCACAAAATTAATTTAAAAAAGCAACACAGAGCAACACATGGAACATACATCCAAATATATATACATATATATAAAACATATAATACATGCAAAATATATTGAGAGGTGTATATACGTCTGTGGTTTTTATACTCTAGCTAATGCTGCTGTTTTACCATATGAGTGATGAATGTGGAGATGAACAGGTGGATTAGCATGATCCATCATTCAATGCACAGGTGTTCAGTGATCAGGTGTTCAGTGGGGAGGTGTTCAGTGAGAAGGTGTTCAGTGGGAAGGTGTTCAGTAGAAGGTGTTCAGTGGGAAGGTGTTCAGTGGGAAGGTGTTCAGTGGGAAGGTGTTGAGGTGGGAGGGACAGATGCATACACAGGTGTTCAGTGATCAGGTGTTCAGTGGGAAGGTGTTGAGGTGGGAGGGACAGATGCACACGCAGGTGTTCAGTGGGTAGGTGTTCAGTGGGAAGGTGTTGAGGTGGGAGGGACAGATGCACACGCAGGTGTTCAGTGGGAAGGTGTTCAGTGATCGGGTGTTCAGTGGGAAGGTGTTCAGTGGTCAGGTGTTCAGTGAGCTGGTGTTGAGGTGGGGGGAACAGATGCATATGCAGGTGTTCAGTGGGAAGGTGTTCAGTGATCGGGTGTTCAGTGATCAGGTGTTCAGTGAGCTGGTGTTGAGGTGGAGGGAACAGATGCATATGCAGGCTGCAGCTCAGCAGAGACGGAAAGCTGCAGGAGCTCAGATTTGGATTCAAGAGGGATGAGAGACACTCACGGATGTGCAAAGCAAGCCCATGACACGCGCTCTGCCCAGGAATGTTCAAACAACAGTAACATTCAAAGCACAGGGGGGCCAAAGGTTAATCAGAGCAATTTACAGCAAAGAGGCAAAACGCTGCAATGGACACCATGACCTCACTGTGCATTTCAAAGAAGAGTGAGATATTTTCTGTCCTTTCAGCCACAGATACAGGAATATGCAGAAGATGTTCATTAAATACTGATGCATTACACATCTGGGTCCATTGAGCTTGTGAAGGACAGCAGCGTTCACCCCCAGCCTTCTGAGAAGGTCAGTTTTCTTCAAATCCATCTCCAGTTCCTCTGCACTGCATCCATCCTGACTTTTGAATTGATAAGTCTTTATGGTCTTTGCATTTGAAATTTTCTTGAATTTCCCACTGATGGTGTGACGTGGAAAGCTGCACTAACCTCTAAGCTACGGTGAGTGAGCTTTTGATATACTCATTCATATTCATATATGTGTGTGCTTTCTTTTGTAGGAGACTACATAACCAATTAAGCTGAAGGATCATTTTTCAGAAGAACTGTCACGCATTGCTAATTGCACTCAATGTCTTGCATGCTGAGGAAGATTCAGAACAGGGTATTCATACTCATATAATTAAAATGATGAGAAGCATGACTCTGGTAGTACAAAGCCAAGCCGACACAATGCTGCTCACCTTGAGTGGGAAAAAGAGCAAAGACAAGATCTGAAATGGGATCCAATTTTCTCATTACAGTCTCTGTTCAGGGACAGCATTGCAGAAGTCCTCTTAATATATTACACATTTATATCACATATCATTTGACTATCAACTTACGGCAGAAAGTTATTCTTCTAAAATACACTGCTTTGACGGGAAATTTCTGCTTGACATTCTGTCAATTTCTGCTTTCTTCATCTATAATTATCGGGCAAGAAATGCGTTTACAATATTTTATAACATAATGATCAAATTATTTACACCCACACAATATTTTAGAATACTTGAGAGAAAATGAGTACTTCACTAGATCTTACCTTCGAGATTCTGAAGGTAATTAAGAGAGATATTAATCTTTAGAAGAGCTAAATGAATCTGCAGTAATTGTTCATTTAATTATTGTCTTTGGACCAAATACTGCAAATCTATTCATCATTTCAATCAAAGGGTGTAATTTTTCTGCTTTCTGATTCATGCCTTTAACAGCAGGACATAATTATCATGCACAGGTTCTCCCAAAACAAGACACATTCATAAAAGAGCCTATTAAGGTTAAGTGTTATTACTCTTATTTGAAATATCTGGCCTGGCCCATATGTCTATGAAAGGTGATTTACAGACTTTATCTTTTTACCTTCATTGATGTGAACAACAGGATGTTTCTGAAAGACACTCAGTCTGGATTCCTTTCTGCCTGCTTGTCCTGTGTATAACCAAACTGCCCCCACCTAACTGGGGTTTTGAGCCTATAGCCCTTCTGGTTACAAATCCAATGCCACACTACCACTCAACACGACAAACTGTCAGCCACTTGCCGTTTCTATTTTCCTCTGTGTCGGATCTCCCCTGCAAAAACACCACTGCTAACGGCTAAATAAGGCTTCGGTGCGATTTAGACAGCACAGTCACAGTCCTCTGACCCGTGTGTCACCCGATTGGCTGTCAGCAGACGGAGACGATTCGAATACCATGCAGCTTTAAACAATGAGATCAGAGGGTTCTCAGAATCCACACCTGTGAACATGTCAAGCCTACGACTACCTTTCCCTCTCTGACTGACAATGAATGCACATGCCCCTTTCAGAGTAAACAGTGATGTGGTTCAACGCCTTCGCTGCCGGACACGCTTCCGGCGAGGTCGGACTGAGCAGTCGTCTACAGGGCAACTTCTTCTGTTCTTCTTCTTTTGTTACTCTCACCTGCAGAGTTAAGAAACCGCATTGACCGCAACTCGTGACCGTGATTCAAAAAAACGCCTCCAAAACGTCTCTCGCCACATCCTCTACAGCCACACAGAGAACCTCGCGGAGGTTGGTGAGCTGGCTGGTGAGCTGCACACAGACTTCCCTGACGGCTGGCCTGCCTAACGATATAACCCTAATCAATGGGGCTCGGTTTACTCATAAAAGATGTGGATATATTCAAAATGCGGTGTGATGCGTCAGATGAGATATAATCCTTTCCACTGCAGAGTCTAATAAAAAAAAAAAAAGAAAACCATTGCATCATATTCCTCTCTTTACTGAGAGTTTATTGAGTTTGGGTCTAATGGGCCGGCGCCCAGAATCAAACAGGCGTAATGGCAGAAGCGACCTCGTGCGGTTTCTCGAAAGCGATGCTTACGCACCTGAAAGCAGGAGGCAAACAAGCAGGATGAAGCTGAGAGCACGACTCACGCTCCATCCAGAGGGCGGGGGGGGGTTTGGGTGGTGGTGGGGGGGGGGGGGGGTACTCATCCCCAACAGGCGCTGAAGTGTTCCGGAACACTGCCAGAAGGAAAGTTCTGGATACGAGCTCTCTGCTGATGATCTAAAGATGGAGAGAAAATGAGACAGATCATGGAAACCATGCCGGTATTCGCCCAAAACACACACACGCACACGCACACACACACACACACGCACACACACACACACACTTTCTGTGAGCTGGCGTTTTAACTGCTGTTTGTTCTTCAGTTGTGATCACAGCCCGGCATCCTGTGCGGCCTCTTTAACTTTCCCCACTTTGGGAAGTTTCAGTCACTGCTGCCTGTGGCCATGACACCTTTCAGCTGCGCATTAGCCTCAGGTAACACGCACGGCTAATTGGGGTCCCTGTTGACAATCAACATCTTGTATGCAAACCCACGATCCATGAATATTCTGAGGCACTGTCATCTCCAAGGGTCAGAAAATCAGAGTATCAAAAAGCAGGAGGCAGGCACGTTACAGGGCCTTAATGCCGCGCCTGCCGAAATCAGTCCTCCAGGACCTGCCTTTGATTTCATCTGCGAAACGTAAATGTCAAATCTGTTTTACTGACCTCAGCCAATCCTATCATTCTCTACACATCCTTCACATACCAGAGAGACAGAAACACAATACATATGCAGTACCTCATCTTCACAAACATCTACTATCACAGGAATACGTGATTTGTATAGCTGACTTTCCAAACCTGGAAGCGCTGTGTAGCCCTGGCCCTGAAGTGGTGAGCTAGTGGTCCAGGACTCAGTGATACAGAGCATCCGAGGAATGCCAGATATCCTTCAGTCCTTCTGCTCAGCTTCACTAATGATGCAGTAAAAGCCTGGCGCATGCTGAGGGCAGAGAAGGAAACCCAGAACGCCACAGGGAAGGAGAACGGACTCCAAACTGATGAGAAATTTCTGTGGTAACGAAATGCACAGAATTACAATCAGGATTAAATAAAATGTTCAGAACACTTCCGCAACATGAGCGTAAGTCTAACACACCTCTAACACGCCTGTAACGCTGGTGTTAGCCTGACACAGCTTAAGCAAACGTGTAACAGGTCATGACAAGGAACAACGATCTAAGTGCGTTTTTGGCAACACTAATATTCCTGGTAAAGGACATATTACTGTTCAGAAATCCTATCCTAATCGTAAGTGTCCAAAGTCCCTGAACAAGAACGCTTTTAAAGTTGGAACAGGCAGGCACATGCTCTCATACACACATGCACGCACGCACACACACACACACACACACACACACGCGCGCACACACACACACACACGCACGCACACAGTTCTAGTTAGGCTCCCTGATGTCTGGTTGCTGAGCAACCTGATGCAGCACAATGTGTAAAGTATTGGTGCGTCCTGGCCTTGTCCGAGCTTCCACCCTGCATGGGGAGAGAGGGCTCTAGAGTGTGCAAAAAAAATGGCTGTGAAAGCTCTCCTCCGCTGTGACAGCTCACCTCTCCGGTGAAATCTCACCTCCGCTGTGAAAGCTCTCTTCCCCTGTGAAAGTTCTATACCCCTGTGAAAGCTCACCACTCCTGTGAAAAGTTCACCTCCGCTGTGAAAGCTCACCTCCGCTGTGAAAGCTCTGCTGCCCCTGAGGACTGCAGCGGTTTACTCTCTTGGCGGGCTGGCATCGGATCTGAGGCGTGACCGCTGAGCACAGAGCCGGGCCAGCTCCAGGAACGGTGACAAATACATCTGCAACACTGCCAGAAACGTCAGAATCTGACTGTGCCACCTGCCAGATAAACAGGAGGCCCACACACACTGTGAATGCTGCACTGAATGATTGCACACACATTTCTGAATGTGCTTCCCTATGCAATCACAAGCCATCCAAGAACCAGGTACACTTCAATCAGTAACAGCCACACTGCAACTGTTCTTTTTGTTTAATATGCACTCCAGACAAGGTGAAATCCACTCGCACATACAGGAGAATTATCAAAGCTCACAGTTTCAATATTCACAGTTCACATTCACTGTCAGCAGATACACTGGAGCTGATACTACAAGCAGCCAATGTCCTGCTGAAGAAATATCAGAGAGGATCTTGTAAAATCAATCATGTAAACAAACTTTTTATGCAATTCACAAAAAAAAAAAAACCCAACAGGCAGAGGTTTCACTCTTTCCCCGTGTCAAGGACGACTCTGAAGCTGAGGGCCAGGATGTGTATCCTTTCAGGGGAAGTTTGCTTTCTCCACACCGCTGAGAGCTGAACAGCAGGGTAAGGCTTTGCAAAATGATTTCATTAAGGGCCTGATGAAGCCGCGCTTGTGTGTTTAATTAAAACCCGTTCCCTCGGGGCGGGGAGCCCACTGTCTTGTTTAAGAAGCCCTTTGAAAACCAGCACGCAGCCCCAGGCAGAACGCTTTCAGACAGGAACGGCAGCAAGGCCAGGGAGACAACAGGAACTCTGGGCTCCGTCATCACCATGGCGATAGTCTCGAACCCCACACCGCTCCGGGACTCTGCCGTTCCGCGGCGATAGCCTCTGTTCCCAGGGTGGGTTCTAGAATGCGCAGCTTCGGACAGAGTTCCACTGAGTCTCCAGTGAAGATGCATTTGAAAGAAAGTGTCCTCTGTGCTACATTTAGGCCTCTGCTCCGGGCAAATGCAGACAGAAACCAGCCAGGGTCATCTCCATAGCAATCATAATACAGTAAAATACCAATTTCAAAATATAAAGGGTTTATATTTCAATATAGGTCAAGATGCACCAATTACTGAAGAGTTCATGTCTGCACTTTCAGGCATATCTTACATAGTATACATCATACATCATTTTGCAGTGTTTTAAAATATATGCAAAATATACATATATTTGAAAGTGGTTCTCACCGAGAGAGTTTAGTTAAAAATGTCTTTTGTGTGTTTTAAAGAGCATTACATTTTCCCGTGGGAGGACACCCATCCCCTCTCAGGAGGAAGTGACCAAAGACTCCGCCCCCGCGTACTCTCTGTGGACATCCAGTGAGCCGTACAGTGTCTCCAGGATGACCAGAACCTGGTGCTGGATCGAGTCCACTTGCTCGGCCGGACAGTACTCATCCAAGCTGGATCTACCAAAGCAAATCAACACAAAAGTTCAAAAACCCATTGGCTTCAGACCCATGACACACGAGCAGAGTTTTGCATTTAAGAACAGGGTCATCACTAAAGGAACAGATTCGAAAATTATATAAAAAAAAATATATATATATATATATGTTTTCCTAGACCTGGTAAAACACCTTACGTCAAACGGGAAATAAGGGTTTAGCTAATATAAGGACAGGAGTGATGGAGAGAACTGAGCAAGCTGTGTAAAAATATCAGCAGAATTAGCGCTCAGTCAACGTGCTTAGCATAAAGTGCAGTCAATCTGTCCATTCTGTGTCCAATTAGCGCTGGAATATTGGAGAGATACGGGAGGGGAGCGTGGGCTCACTTCCATCACAGCGGAGCATCATGGAAACAGCTCTGCAGTTCCAAACTGCCGTATACGTGTGTGTACAAACACATACACGCGCATACACACACATATAATGTGCACATGCGCGCGCGCGTGCACACACACACACACACACACACACAGTCTCTCTCTCTCACACACACACACACACACACACACACACAAAGATGCAAGCATGCCCACACACATATGTACCTACACAGGTATGTACACACGCATACACACATACACAATCACACAAGAGCGAAGGCGCTACTATCACTGAGTGGGTTAGGATCAGAACAGGCGCTGGATTGGGAGGAGCTGCAGTGGGGTACCTGGATATGGTGACCAGCGTGGGTTTGGGCAGAGCCTGCAGGATGAGATGCACCGCCTTCACCAGCCGCTGGATCTCCCCCTCGCTGCTCACGTGATGGGGCAGCTCCGAGTAGTCACACGTCAGCCCGGCCTGATGCACCTGCAGTACAGAGCGAGGGAGCGCAGAGACTCAAGCAGAGACAGAGAGCGCAGACTCTCTCTCTCACACGCGCATGCACGCACGCTCTCACACACACACACGCACGCACGCACACACTCAAACACAGAGACTCACACACACACACACACACACCCACACACCTGCAGTACAGAGCGAGCGACTGCAGAGACTCAAACACAGAGTCAGAGAACACAGAGGCTCAAACACAGAGGCTCAAACACAGAGGCTCAAACACAGAGGCTCAAACACAGAGACTCAAACACAGAGTCAGAGAACACAGAGACAGGGAATGCACATGCACAATCTTTTATGCTATCCAGGTAGAATTCATATTTTTAGAATGAGATTGCAAATCTTTGTCTACAAATGTAATAGTGTAGATGATGACGACGATGATGATGAAGTTTGTTTACCATCCCGTAGTCAGGAGACTCTGTTCGACTCCTCAGGCTTTGCACCAGTCCGGCCAGGGATTTCATCCTAAAAAACACACAACCATAAGCCTCTGTGACCACAGCAGTGCGGAGAGCACAGAACGCACTCCCCAAGGCCCAACAGCAGAGCAGGGAAAGACTGACGTGTCCTTTCTTTCTACATGGGGTTTGCTGGTGACAGCAGGAATTTCAGCTCAGCACTAAGACTGTCATCTAAAGACTGCGGTCTAAATACACTCAAAAATCATGAGAAAGTGTCCAGGCCAAGTGTCAAAGGTACCCCAGTAAATCACATCTTTTTTTACCAAAATAAACTGCAGTTTTAATGTCATTACAGGGATTCATGTTTAAATTGCATCTGACTATTATATTTTTATATCAAAATTGAATCAATCAATCTGAATTAAAATATAAGGCATATAATGTTTCCACAGTCACATCATCATATTATCTGTGTCTAAATTTTGATTAAAAAGTACTGTAGTCTCTGCATAGCGATCACACTTCCACATACCAAAGCGTGACTCACACATATTCAGTTCTGTGTGGAGGACACTGGGAGCCCAGGAGCTAGATCTGGGCAATGGAAGTACATTTCCAATAATCTGACAGTCAAATATTTTGTGGTTGCCAAGACAAAATATTAATAATTTGCTGCTGAGAGGAGATCTGCATTCATGCACACTTTTAGGAGAGAAAAATAATAACATCAAATGAAACAGGAATTTTATGAAGGCAACTTAGGTTCTTTCTTGAAAATTGATCACCTTCTGTCAATTTAGTACAGGAATAGTGCTCACAATGACCAAACGAAAAAAACAATGAGGTCACCGGTAGCCCTCCACACTGTGGATGTCAGCGTTTGGCAGCACGTCGGCAGCCCGTCACACAAGGCCGAGTGCTTCAGCATCCCTGCACAGATTTCCACCTCAGCCAGCCCCTGGGCTCCTGCACTCCTCACCGTAATGCAGGGAGCAAATAAATAAATAAAGTCTGCTCGTCCCGTCCCTGACACCCAGTCCCTGCCAGAAACTTTACACTGCATCAGAGGGCAGCTTTTTGAAAAGCAGGGCTGTTCCAGGACCGTGTATGAGACAGTAATAAGCACTGTGTCTCCACGCCGGCACTGGCTGTCTGAGACAACGTGTGACTGCAGGCCTAGGGGCCCAGGGGTCCCCAGCGACTGTCCCTTCTGTGGAGTGACGCACCCCACGGGGCCGGCTGCACACTGCCTGTTTTCATCAGAGCTTTGTGTGGGGCCATGTCTGGCTGTGGCCTCTCTCTCACCCTGGGTTGGCTGACCATCGATTGACCGTTTCTTCACCGTCGTCTTCGACCAGGTCGGCAAAAGCCGCCTCCAGGTCCTCCAGCTGGCGAACGCGTCTCTCCACACAGTCTGACAACTCGTCCTGAGGAAACACGCAAACCGCTTACAACACACACACACACGCTCATAACATGCTGCTGGAGACCAGACATTAACAATACTGCATCAATCAAAAACGCGCACACACACACACACACACACACACACACACACACACACACACACACACACACACACACACAAACATGAACATATCCCAAAGACCTTCTCTCATTCAACACTCAATCAATCAAACAGAATTATGCTGGTGTTCAGAGCTGGTTTCTGAAAGTTTACTTTACACAAAAAGGTTTTTTGTCATCAGTACTATAACAGCAACAGCCAGTCACAGCACTGGTCATACTCCTCATGAGTGACTGCATTTCTAATCACCAACAATACATTAAGATGCCATTTACTCAACTGACCTCAGCCATTGGACTATATCTACACACACACACACACACACACACACGACACACGATACCTCATCTGCGTTTTCGCTGGGTTTCTGGAAGCTGTAGAGCTCCTGTAGAATAGCGTACTCCTCCTGAAAGGCAAACAGAAGAGACAGACTTTCTCACACATTCTGCACAGAGAAAGAGGATTCCTTTGCCCACACCCCTCTCTCTCCAACACACTCCTCATTCAATAGCAACAAAAAAAGTAAAAAAGTAGCCCTTTGTGAGGGAGTGTGGCTAAAGAGAGCCAAAGAGAACTGTGTAGAAAAGATGAAGAAAGTGAGAAGGGAGGTGTGTGAAATGACTGTGGTGAAGACCACATCTGACTGCACCTTTCTGCCCCTAACATTCAGTACAGCTGGTCTCGGCTAGCTCTAACTCTCACCTATACCATTACGGGAAGAAAAAGACTAAAGTGATCTTGGGTCAATGCCTGGGTACACCATCTTTGTTCACCTCTAACAACTGTGTGGCCTTTTGAGGGTAAACATCAAGGCTCTCACACCTTTCAACACTAAGCCAGTGAGACTTCAGCCCACCGGCAGACACACGTGAGGAAATCTCACGGGGATACACCACTGAGTCACCCCTAATCAATATCCTCAGGTCCATTCAGGCCCTGTCTCTGCGGTTGATTGATAATGTCTGTTCAGTCAGGTTAGTGATTCATTTCTCTCTCACAGCCCCTGAAAACGAGACTCTGTGGGGATTGCACTGAGGTATTTCAGTGTTTAAAGGGGACCAGGAAAGAGGGCTGCAGAAGCTGTTTCAAGCACAGTTCTGTCAGCAGGGCAAGAGGACAAGGGTGGAAACTAAAGGTAAATTTTCCACTGACATTAGGAAGCATTCTCTTCTTCACTCAGAGAGTTACAAAAGCATGGAAGAATGAGTAGAGGTTTCTACAGAGCCTCTTTTCTTCACTCTGAGAATTATAAGTTCATGGAATGGCTTAGCGGAATAAGTGGAGGAAGAAGAGATTTAGAGTGATTCAGACCAGGCTTCACAGAGTGCTACATACTCTCTAGCCCCGTGTTTCCCAACCCTGCTCCTGGAGGCACACTGTCCTGCATATCTTCTATGTATCCTTCCTGCTTGACTAAATCAGGTGTGCTCAGCTAATCAAAAGTCTCACTGATGAGTTCAGTCAGGTAGGTAGAGCAGGGATAGATAGAAGATATGCAGGACGGTGTGCCTTCAGGAGCAGGGTTGGGAAACGCTGCTCTAGCCTGTGGGCATTTGGGCTAGTTGGGCTCCAGCCTCGTTGGGCTGGATGGCCTTTTCACATCAATACACTTATCTTCTTATGCCAGCCATTTGACTTCAAATATATGACACTAAATTTAAACTTAAAATTTATTGCAGAATCACAGCTGGTCAACCAGGAAGCACACCTCCCATACATTACAGAGCTTTTCTGCCGAGCCAACTAACTCGGCTGTCAACGAAGCAAGAGGCCCAGCCCCCTAACCCCTCCTCCTGACTACCTGAGAGTACATCTCCTTGAACGGGTTTTTGCAGGAAAAGAAGTCCAGGTCGATGTCTAGGATGAAGGAGTCGGTCGGCTCGATCGCAGAGCTGAGGCCGGCCACAGCTTTTGTGGTTGAGTCTGCCTGCGTCTGCAGCTTCTCTCCGCTTCCAAAGCCATTGCTAGCTGAGGTTCTGCTGCCACCTGGTGGCTGGAGTCTGCAATCGCAGGCGGCCTGGCTGCTCCCAGCAGCACCGTCTTCCTCTGCCTTCACGGTCTGCGTTCGCGGGCGTTTAGTTGGCCGCTCCTGCGTCTCCTCCCCCCTCCCGCACTCTTCTTCCGCCGGGGTCACCCGGATGACGCTCAGACGCAGGGGTTTGGGCTCCTCCAGCTGATCGCTGGGCACATACAGCCCGTCGCTGAGGAAGTAATCGTCCGTGCTCGTAACCCTGACACACAGGAGAGAGAGAGAGAGAGAGAGAGAGAGAGAGAGAGGGAGAGGGAGAGAGAGAGAGAGAGAGAGAGAGAGAGAGAGAGAGAGAGAGAGAGAGAGAGAGAGAGAGAGACAGACAGACAGACAGACAGACAGAGAGAGAGAGAGAGACACAGACAGACAGACAGAGACAGAGAGAGACAGAATTCACTTTGGCTACGTGGCACAGAGAAATACCAAAACACACCTGAAGAGATTACTTCCACTGGTCTAAACTGAACACAAGCCGGAGAAGAGTGTTGGTGGAAAACACTGCAATAAGTCCCACTGGGACAAAAAAGTATAATCATTATAGGTGCAGAATTAAGAAATATTACATGTTTAATGGTTTAATGTCCCACTTAAATTTTGCCTTGTTAATAATTTTTTGTAAACTATAAGTCACTCAAATTAATATTATTCTCAATAATAGACTGCACAAACTACAGTAACCCAAACTCACTTCTAAAAATTATTTCACAAAATCCTATATCGTGTATATATGTGGCCCTTTGCTGAGCTCATGACCAGTTTCTGGCTCTAGGTATGTTAAAGCACAGTGGCTGCCTTAAACTGCTAAAAGACACAGACCCAAATTTACCAAAAGGCTGCAAACTGAGACACATCCATCCTGCCAACCTGGGACAGCTTGTGATAAAGAAAGCCATCCAGCAAAGCAGTGTTTGTTAAAATGAATCTTCTGATTTGGAGTATGCTGGGACCTAAGAACGGATTAGTTGAGCTATGTTAGCCCACTGATCAGGTGAAATACGGCAGAGTCGCTGCTGCATCACGCTGCCCGCGAGGGTCTAATTACCTGATCGTGGTTGTGGAGGCGTCTCTCCCGACACACATGCTGTGCTCCCCCTCCCTGATTTGCTGAGCCCAGTAGGGGTGGAGCCACATGACGTGGGAGACGTGTCCAGCGTAAACCATGGGCATGATCCAATTTTCAATGCTGAGCTCACTGCGAAAATAACAAAAATCACAAAACAAACAACTTTTATAAACCAAGGCTGTCCCCCGACCCCGACAGAATACCGTTTTAAAATGATTTCAATAAATATGACAGTGACTGAAACTCAAAGGCAAAACAAGCCTCTTCACTTGCGTTACTAAGGCACAGCTTTGTCATGTCTCAGTGGGTACAGCTCATATCCTGTGGCATATAACAAGTGAAAAATATTTTCCAGATCCAGTCTTCTCCTTTAACAACGTCAGGCACTATCTCGTTCTTCATAGCTAAATACAAAAACCCTTTAAAAGAGCCGCCACACATGTTTGCTAGAATACTTTAATCGAAGTTCATTTTTGAGTTTCAAACATCCCACAAAAATGTGAACTTGGGCTCATCTTACTTCACCTGAACAATGCTTCTTTATCAAACACGGTGTCCGCTGGCATGTTAACAGCGATCAAGAGATCGGGGTGCGAGTCCAGGTGGACCATTTTTATATTCTTCATCGGAAGATGTCTGGAAGCTATTGCACGATATATGTAGGGCACGACCTAGAAGAAGAAACGAACCGAAAACAAGTTTATTAAGCTGTTTTGCTTGCATTTTTTGGGATCAGTCTAACACATACCAGCACGTGGTTCGCATTGCAAGAAAATCGCACGATCCTTCCATTTCAGATTTTGAAAATAATTTGTAATGCTTACATTGCCTGCTATCCATCTTTTGTCGACTAAAACGTCAGCTAAATTTAGATTGCTGACTAAACACAGAGGGCAGTTAGTGTTTTTTTCCCCAAGAACATACGCAATAATCGATGAAAGCTACCCGACACATACTTGTTCGTTACATTTTAAATAAACTTTTCCCATTTTAGCTAATGTCTTCTTCGAATATCACACATTTTTGCAAATAGATACACATTTTATTAAGCAAGTTAGCCCGTTAGTTCGTCTAGCTGTGTAGCCAACAAGGCAACTACGTTTGTTATCTTAAATGTCCTGCTTCATACCGCTTGGTTGCACTGTACCTACATCGTTGTGGTCTTCTACAATCCATACAGGTAACTTCGCGTATATCCTTTTCGATCCTTGACTGTTCATTTTTATTTTGTGTTTTAATTAAGATGCCGGATGAGTTTCATCTTTCAAACATCTGTTGAGGACACATTTTCTCTGACACACAAAGATACTGAGCTTCCATTGGCTCGCTATGATCTCTCTAGTTTGTGATTGGTTTAGTCGCGTCCATCATATTTTAGTTTTCCGGCTGGAAACCCACGCTTATGTATTTTTTGTCTTTGTGTGGGAGATTTTTAGGCAGGTACATCAAAGTGCATAAATACTATTTATCTATGAAATATGTATACTATGAAATGAATATTATGTATATTATGAAAATCCCTATTAAGACATAACTGAAAAGTGTAAATATTATAGAATTTTTATGGTTAACTGTTGCTCCTGTCAATGTGTCATCACTAAAGTCCGTACCTGAGCAGTAATTTCTAACCAGTTGCCTTCAAAAAGACGTTCCCACTTCGATGTTTGATCTACATTATACGCAGAGGTATTATTATATTATTATAACCTCTGTCAGGCTCTCAACATCTTTTTCGACCAGCGTTTCCCAAACCTCTCCTGGAGGACCCCTTGTACTGCATGTTTTAGACCTCTCCCCGCTCAAACACAGCTGATTCAAATGATCAGTTTGTTATTAAGCAGCTTCAGGAGTTTACATTTATTCATAACGAGTTCATAACGAGTTGGTCATTTGAATCAGCTGTTTTGGAGCAGGGAGAGATCTAAAACATGCAGGACAAGGGGTCCTCCAGGAGAGGTTTGGGAAACGCTGTTTTAGACAATTTCAATATTTAAAGAATAGATATTAGATGCTTTACATGTACCACATCTTTAAAAGTGAATGGACAATAAATACAGTCGTGTCTTTTTTCATTTTAAAGAGTATTACACTCCCTCTCGTGGTGAAAAATGATAGCTGCATCATTGTTTCTCAGATCATTTGTAAGTCATGACGGAACGTTCTGCTAGATAACGGATCATACTGGATGGGGTCTGCTACCAAGAAAGGGGACATTTTCAAACCAAGACCTCACAAAAAAGGAAAATCTCTGCACACCTGACCAAAACTTTGCTAGGATTACAAACCAATATCTAAAAAGGAAAAAAAAAATCGTAAATTCTGCACCCTTGAGTCTTACCCTCATTTATCTCTTATGCCAACATCAACCACATAATTCATTCATACACTGTAGAGATCTCATTCCTGCGTGTGTGTGTGTGTGTGTGCGTGTGCGTGTGCGTGCGTGTGTGTGTGTGTTTGCGTCTCCAATGTTCAGAGCAGCAGTCTTGGTGAGGAGGTTTATTACCCCTACGGGAAGGAACATCATGCCACTCCACCAATATTCACACGCCAGACCTGTTGCTATGGGAATGGTGCCGTCCTGCGGCGAGTGCGCGCTCTGCCCCGCTGCTTGACGTCACAGCTCCGAGCAGTCCCGCCTGTCATGTTACAACACTTTCATGGACGAACAGGGACCTTATTAACGAACAGGCCACAGTCCGTTTCTGAGGCAGAAAGCTGTAATTAAACTAATTACGGTGCCAGGGAGGCCACACCGCTGCGCCCAACAGAGGTACCGTGTACAACACGGACACAGAGGAGTTACTGTTTGACAGCTACATAGTCCGATGGTTCCGATGGTTAGAGAAATATACTCAGATGCACTATATCACTCTATCTGCATTCGTAACATCCTGATGTGAGGATGAAATAGATATCACGGTAACAATAACAATTGCAATAATAACAATCACGGTAATAATATTTTAATTTTGGTCTGCCAAGGGCTTTTTACACTTCCCAAAAACAGCTGGGGTGGGGGGAGAGGTGGATGAGAAGGAACGCAGGAAATATAAAGAATTGATTTTTTACCTCTCATGACTAAAGTGCGCCTGTCCGTAGCGCGGTGACAGAGCAGCCGGTGTTGATAAGCTGCCCGCACCGGCTGTCTCTCGCCTGCCAAGTTGGCAGAGCAGAAAAAATAGAGCGATCCCAGGCCGCGGAGAGAAAACCAACTGAATAATAGCCTGGGGGTACCAATAAATTATGTTGTTTAATAACGGTGAGTGAGGATGAAATATTGATGTGTTGCTCTGAAAAACTCACCGTAGCGTTACAGTATTTATTGGCTGAGAAGTACTAGCGGAGTTCAGTGAAATAGCGCCATCTGCTGACCAAAACAGCAAAGGTAAAACAAGTCGATATGCCATTTAAATATTCACATCGATGAGCCAATTAAACAGCTGGAGATAACCCGCAATCTGTTGCAAATCTTTGCAGCTCATATAAAGATGCCTGCAACCGAGTCTGTACTGTAAATATTCGGAATTGAATTTTGAATTTTGGATATATATATATATATATATATATATATATTTTTATATATATTCTGGAATAATTGGGTTGCCATCTGCAGTTGAATTATCAATTATTTAATTAATTAATTTTAATTAATCAATTATCAAAAACAGATTAAACGCTTCAAATGATCTGTCATTCACAATGGCCTTTTTGTTTTAATATCTGCAGTTATTACAAACAATTTAAAATATCTGTCATTTCTGCTAATACTTGGATATATTTATACTGAATGCAACAGATATCTTCTGTTGTATTACAGATGCCAGCAATAAAGGTGTACTGCAGATATTGTCAGCTGCAGGTGTCTGTAGATCAGACGAAGGCATCCACTAGTAAATTAATCCAAGGTAATGGATCCAAGGTCCAATCCAATGCCTTTGAAAATTTTTTTATCAATGCGAAAAAGCCTAGATAGCTAGGAAAACAGATTAAATATTAAGAACTGTATGTTGTAGACCAAGGGACTCAAAATAAGGCTTGTTTTCTTACCATTCCATTACAGTTTAAATGTGATGGAAAGAAAATCCTTTTACTGCCACAGGTGAAGGGTTCGATAGATTCTCCAGGACATGGGGCTTCGGTCTCTTTGTGGAGGTCTGATATTAAAGGGAGGAGTAGCAGCACCTTCGGCTTTTACCTGCAATGAAGGCAGCTGAATCACTAGGTTAGATCCGGGTGGTGTTCTTTGTACTTATAATTTATTATGTTTGTACATACTCAACAAATGACCAGAAACAGTCATAACTGAGCTCACAGGGTGCAAAGATACTGTCCTGTGAATGCAGTTTAGAAATGCTACAGTATTTTGCTTGTTTTAATATGGAGCCGTTTGAGCATCCTCGTTCACAGGAAATCAGTAGATCTCTTTCACTGCCACTTTCACTGGCAGACATCCATGCGAATGTTTACTCGTGCACTTGGAGGATGAACCTGTAAAACTGATGAAGGGAACACCTGTCGAGCTGAGAGACTCTGAGCGACAGAGAGACCCCCTGGCTCGCTCGATCACCTGTCACGGGATGAAAGGGTTCCAGGTTCGATTCCCAGGAACCGCCTCAGTAAAAAGGTGAGCAGGACACGGGAAAGGTTGGCTGTGTGAATGAAAGTGTCCATTCCGAGCATAAAAAGTCACGTTTGCTGGATGCTGCCAGACACCTCTCACAGTGTGCGGAAGCGTTCCCGCTCGCTTTGATGCCAGGTTCAAAGTGGTGTGGCCATTATTTATTTATGTGTTTTTTCCCCCCTATTGTTGTTATCATTCCCGCTGTGTGTCACAATTACTGCGTTAGATGGATCATGTATAATTAAGCTGCTGCGGAGATTAGCAGGACCGGGGAGATTAATTCAGCAAACGGTCCGGACAACATCGCCGCCGCTCTGAATGATTCTCCTCATGGTTTCCCCTTGGGCCCGTTAGAGGTGGCTGCGCGTTCGTGGGTGTGCCGCTGGTTCGGCCTGAGAGGGGAGGGCTCCCCGTGTGTGCCTCCTGCTGCCAGCGCTGGCGTTCCCCCAGCGGAACTCTGGGACTTCCACCCCATTGATGTTTTGGCTGAACGCCGCCGCTCGATGATCCTTTTGTCAGCAGCCTGCCGGGAGCTTAGCGTACAAAAGGTGTGCTGCTGGAGGCGTGCGGGAAGCACAGAACACAGCCTGCGTTGTTACTGCGTTGTCTGCAAATGGGGCTCATCTGTTACTCTCTGACACATTAGCAGCGGTAATGAGCTGCTGTGGCACAGCGCTGGTGTCGCACGTGCCGATCCCTGATCCCTCCCCTCCCGCACGCGGCTCACCTTCCTGCCGCTGCGCAGAGGCGTGACATCCTCTTGGGCCTCCCCCCCCCCCGCGGCGGTAGAAACGTGCGTTTAAGCCAGCCTTTTTCAGGTGCTTGGAAAAGGAGCAGATTGTGAAGGTGAAGGCACTGTGACCGCTTTGAGTGTAATAACTGAAGCTGGCTGAGCTGTGCCAGCAGCATCTTTTCTCCTCCCTTTGTGGCGTAGCATGAGCCGAAGTGAGTCTCTAACAGTCATCTATTACTGAGCAGATTTTTTGTATGTATTTCTAACTGTGTATTCTGCCCCTGCATGCTGCTGTAAGTAAACACCAGGCATTTCCCCCCCCCCCCCCCCCCCCCCGTGTGGGAAAATGGAGGCCAGCTAACTCCAAGCCCTGATTACCTCAGAGTGTGCCGAGGCCAGAGCTGTGTACTTGGAGCAGCCCATTCAACACCAGAAAGCCTGCTAAAGTGAGTGCTGCAGGAATGCACAGGCCTGTTATAGTTAGGACAGATAATCAAATGCAGAGCAGTGCCCTGGGCTTCAGGAGTCTGCAGGTGCCTTACCTGCTGTGCACGCAGTGACTCTCCCTCGCACATCAATGCCTGGCTGGAGCTTGTCTTTCTGGCTGGGTGAGGCAGGGCTCGTGTGGGCTTCTCTGGGGGAGTTTGAAAGCCCTCGCACGAGCTGGGCAGACCGCTGAGGATTCTGTGTTGAATTATTCCTCAGGTCGGCGGATCTCGGCTCCAAACTTTGAGTGCCGTGGAGGAGGGAAAGAGAGAGAGAGACAGAGAAAGAGGGAGAGGGAGAGAGGGAGAGGGAGAGTCAGAGAGACAGCTCTTCTCTAAATCTCCGCCGTGTCTGTGCCCATCTGCTGTGGATCACATTGCCTTTCTTTGGCCCCCGACACTGAATCACTCTGCATTACTGCCTCTGTCCCTCTGCCACAGCTGTGCTCAGTGAATAATCACCCTCTCCAGAGCTCAGCCCCACCTTCCCCCGGTGTTCTGTCTCTGTGTGCTTTCGCAGTATTAAATCTCTGTGTTCCCTCTCTGAACTCTGTCACAGTGCATCATCCCTGCGTTCTGTAGTGTTCCATTTCTGTGTTCTGTCTCTGTTCCATCTCTGTGTTTAATGTCTGTGTTCTGTGTTCTGTCTCTGTTTCATCTCTGTGTTTAATGTCTGTGTTCTGTGTTCTGTCTCTGTTCCATCTCTGTGGACATGTTCCGTCTGCATTGTCTCTCTTTGTTCCATCACTGTAATGTGTGTCTGTGTTGTCTCGGTTTTCTGACTGTGTTAGAATTCTGTGTTTGTTTCTGTTCTGTCTCTGTATGATATCCATCCTAGTAAGCACAGACTGTAAGATGACAGTATGTATGCTGCTCTGAATAAGTGCATCTGCTTAGCCCTCAACTGGAGCCTTGTCATAGTAAAGAGCACATGTAAAACACAATTACTGATGTGCTTTTAAAGAAAACGTTAAGATATTTAAAAAGTAAATATCTTATTGTCTTAGGGAAGGAGTGTAAAGATTGCTGTGTTAATGTTTCATATTTGCCCGTGTCTTCATCCATGCATATATTTAACACACACACACACACACACACAAGAGAGAAGGAGAGAGAGAGAGAGAGAGAGAGAGAGAGAGAAAGAGAGAGAGAGAGAGAGAGAGAGAGAGAGAGAGAGAGAGAGAGAGGGAGAGAGAGAGAGAGAGAGAGAGGGAGAGAGAGAGAGAGAGAGAGAGAGAGAGAGAGAGAGGGAGAGAGAGAGAGAGAGAGGGAGAGAGAGAGAGAGAGAGAGGGAGAGAGAGAGTGCAAAACACTCAGTTTCCACCCAAGCCTTCGTTTTGGGTTGAAGGAAACAGATGACCGAGGATGAGAGCAGACGCACAACATCCGCGGTTTTACAGCTGAGTGTGTGCGCGCGCACGTGTGTTCGATTAAGGCGATGCATCCCACCGTTAAGATCGTTATTTCCATTTTTATTAAATATGAAAAGGGGAAATATAATGATAATAACGCAGGCCAATATTTCGCCAAGGCATTACGCCGCTAATTTCCATGTGCGCGTTATCTCCGGATTACGGTCTGCAGCAGCGAAGCAGATGGTCGAGCGTTGTCTGCCACTGTATACCCTCCTATTAAAGAGGTCAGAGAGGGGATTATCTTTGATTCAATGCATATCAAATTTTACAATACTGTTTATTCATTGCGTGAGCGTTGCGCTCCTATTTGCGGATTCCTGAAACAGTGCGCTAGAAGCGCGCCTTTAGCTCTTACACTACAACAGTGTTTTGAAATGTGTTCCACATATCGCTATTATTTTAATGTCACTTACGAGAGCTTTATCTGAAAAATAACTAAAGACCAAATTCTAAGGGCCAGCATTTTAATGTGATAGCCGTGGTGTTGAAACAGCAATTGAAACATATTGTTCCACACTTCTTTTTTGCAAAGTTAGTCCAGAACCATACGGCGAGGATAGCAGAACTGATTTGGCTGGAAGGAGGTCTGATTTGTCACATCAGTGGAGAGGACCCTTGCTGCGGCCAATTTCCCGTCAAACGGCGCTCTCGTATTTATGTTGTTCAGTACTGAGTACTTACCCCTGATGTTTTCTCTTACACGCCAGTTTACAGCTTGATATTTACAGACACAATGCAAATGACTTATTGAAGGGCTGAGCAGCACCGTCACAGCAAACTACAACCACTATAATTACTGGTACTGCTGCTGCTGCTACTACTACTACTGCTACTACAAACACTACCACTGCAACCCCACCCACTGCCTCTACTGCTGCCACTAAAAGCACAAGGCACAAGGACACTGCACCTTTCTGGTGTGGTGCATGGGACGGGGAGTGAGTGTAGCAGCAAGCCTAAGTGTCTGTGCCTCCGAAAACAGAAAAACCCAGATATGACAAAGCGTGGCATTATGGGAAACCTCTGAGCACGTTCCCACAGACAGATTATCCGAGATCTGGGTACGCTGTGAGATTAAGCATTGCTTTTTATTTAAAGATGACTGTAATCCTCTCTTTGTGGCCCTCTCTCCTGCTAACCTGTGTTAAATGCTGAAAGGTGTGTGTGTGTGTGTGTGTGCCTGTGCCTGCGTGTGCATGTGTGTGTGTGTGTGTGTGTGAGTGCGTGTATATGTGTTTGTGTGGGCATGTGTGTGCATGCATGTGTGTGTGTGTGAGTGCGTGTATATGTGTTTGTGTGGGCATGTGTGTGTAGGTGTGTGTGTGTGTGAGTGTGTGTGTGTGTGTGCACGTGTCACATTCTAATAACAGTAATGATACACTCAGTGGCCACCACAAGGCCAGCCTGTCCTGTTTACCGGTTGCTGTGACAACAGTGCTGATTAAAACCTCGGGCAGTGAAATACTATTTTCTTTTTTTTTGCTTTCTGCACTTGGTCCCAGCTGCCCCTTCCATCTGGTCGCCGTGAGGATCCCCTCCCACCCCCGCGGTGTGTACTATCTCACCACCCAGCAGCACCTAAGCACACTCAGAGCAGCACATTGATAACACACACTCACACACACACACACACACACACACACACACACACACACACACACACACACACACACACAACACATGCTCACACACACACATCCAAAAGCAGCACTACGCAGCAGGTTAGCAGAGAGTGCTAAGGCTACATTCTGGGATGTGCTGTTTGAATAACATGAGGGCTGGCATATGCATCACAAGCTGCTAGCTTAGCATGCAGACTGCCTCGTAATGTTCACCAGAGCTGGAGTTTGAACAGACACTTTGCTCTGCATCACAGGTGACAAAATGCCTCCCATTTTGTGTGTGCGTGTTAGTGTGTGTGTGTGTGTTTGTGTGTGTGTGTCTGTGTGTGTGTGAGTGTGTGTGTGTGTGTCTGTGTGTGTGTGTTTATGTGAGTGTTTATAAGGGTGCATCTGTGTCACTGTAGCTACAGCATGGCCAGAATGCGTTTCCTGGGATTGTAGGCCTCAGATCCACACGTCTGCCTTCTGTAAGAACAGAGAGACAGCCCGTCTGACAGTCAGCCAGTTTGTGTTGCTGGCAGCTTTCTGACAGAGACCTGATCTTCCACCTCATCACACAGCCAGCTCCAGAGACCCCGCCCCAGCTTTGATGAGCCGGGGTGAGGGAGTGCGAGATAACGAGCAGGAAGGGTGAGACGGACAGCGAGCAGATGAAAGCTGTACCCCTCTGTCAGAAAAGAAGAAGAGCAGCTTATGATGGACTGATGGGTGCTCCTCTCTGGCAGCTGCCCACCCCACCCCGGCACATCTTTAATGCCAATAAGCACGGCCTTTTATCAGAACAGGAGGCTGACCAGCTCATCTTCTGGCGTTTCATCTTCTGAATAAGAGCACAGAAATGAGTCTGAGTGTGCTTTAGCACCCCCTGCTGGCGGGTGTATAGCTTACTTGGCGCCTCCTCCTTTGCCATTGCACCTGATGCCTGTTCTCAGAGTGACGTGGTGTGGGCGTGGCTGGGGTGACCAGCTTCAACGCCGCCCCCTGCCACGGCCTGACCCATGACCCTCAGGTCAAAAGGTCAGTGTGGGCCAATGAGCTGAGGGCAGCATGATGAATATGGACCCAGCAGTGATTCATACGCATTACTCAGCTCTTTGCTGCAGGTAGTAATCAACATGCAGATACTTTAAAAAAAGACTCAGCCAGTCACACTCAATGTGGTGTTAATTGCATCGACTTGGCGGCAGTGACTTTAAGGGAAGCTTGCAGGCTGGGAACTGGGGAGAATGCAGTTCAATCTGTCCTTCATGCTGTGAGGGTGGTGCTGTTAGCTTCTGTGGAAAAAAAATAATCTATCCCTCTTCCACTATTTCTCTCTCTCCTTCTCTCTCTTCTCCGCTATCTACCTCTCTCCTTTTTTATCTCTTTCTCCATCTCTCTCCTTCTCTCTCTCTTCTCCAGTCTCTCCTTTTCTATCTCTTTCACTATTTCTCTCTCTCCTCTCTCCCCACTCTCTCTCTTTCTCCTTCTCTCTCTCTCACACACTATCTCTCTCTTTCTCTTTCTCCTCCTTTCTCACCCTCACCGTGCATGAGTTGCTTATGTAGACACCCCTGCAATCCACAGAATAATTGAGTTTTAGACCTGGAGTCTCAGATCAAAGCTTCTGTAAAAGGATTTCAGCTGAAACGTCACATGAGGACCCGAACACAGACCTGCACCAGGAAACCGGATTATGGCCCGTTTCCGACTCAGAGTCAAACGACCAACTGCCTTCATCTCTGAGAATCACTGACTCGGTGATCTTATTAGTGCCTTTGGTAACTGTGGACAGAGAAGGCGAGTATAGGAGTATTGCATTTCAAAGGTGCTCTGGGCACATCGCTAAAGCTTTCTGTACTTACATTTACATTTATTCATTTAGCAGCCATCTTTTTATCTGCTGCGACTTGCTAAGTGCATCAGTGGATTTGGGCAAGTAGCTGAACAGATCCTCTATTGTTAGTCATCCTTGCACTATCGTGCCATTGTGAGAAACACTGGTAAACCCGCATCTTTATTTTGAACACTTTCATATGTTTGGATACGCTGTGCACATGAATAAGAGTAACACTGTCCATGCGGTCAGCAGTGGCACTGAAATACGCATCACCTTCAATGGCGTCAGCATGTCTTCAGTGAGATCAGCACACCTTCAATGGCGTCAGCACATCTTCAGTGACATCAGCACGTCTTCAGTGACATCAGCACGTCTTCAGTGACATCAGCACGTCTCCTGAGTGAATCCTCACCCCTTGTTCTCCCACTGTTAGCGGGTTGTTTTTGGGGTTTGAGGCCTGTGTAACTGATACCCCTGAATTCAGAGGGCGCTGTGCTGTGTAATACACATCCCAGACCAGGCCCATGCTGTGCCGGTGAAAGACAGGAGGGAAAAGGTTCTGTATTTTCTCTAGTGGATGGAGCTTGCAGAGGGAGCTGGAAAACGAGCGATCGTGGCAAAGCAAACAGATCCTGCTGCCCCCGTGATTGGGCGTCCAAGGACACCCCGCAGGGGGCGTTTCATATCAAAGGCAGCCCGGGATAAAGGCTTTGGATCCGGCCTCACGGTACGCCCACCCCCAGTGCAGCCAGCTGCCGGCGCTTTGCTCGACTCCTCTGACGTCCTGCGGGGCCTGCCAGCCAACATCTTTCTCACTTCTGCCGCCCTGCGGAATTACGGAATGTTCTTTCTCGATGATTCCATTGAAAACTGAACACAGCAAATACACTGCATGCATCTAAGGTGCCTGTTTTTGGAAGTCCTGGTTCTGTGCATACCCATTAATTTGTGTTCATTACTTTGTGCTAAGAAGATGATTGTATCTGATGTCTCTCACAGATTCTCTCCTTTTCGCCCATTAGCTTTTTATACAGCTGTGCCCCACCTATGACTTGAACTTATTATGTGGTGCTCTTAGGGACTTTGAGATGGAAGTGGAGTGAGACACAATGTTTCTGAAGTGTTGTGTCGCCAGGGAGAGCTGGAGTGTGTGTTTCCCACAATGCCGTGGTGCACACTCAGAAAGGAAGACAGCCGCTGGAGAGTCTGGGATGCAGAACGCTGAAAGCCTTTTGAGAGAGATCTCTGAAGAGTGTGGCCCTCCTGCCACCAGCTCTAAATAAGGCTATATTCTGCTGCTTTTCCAAAACATTTCCAAGTGAGAAGAAAAACTTTACGGGGTCACACAGAAGAGAGTGCTCAGCCTTTGAAAGAGGATACCATTTAACTTTAAGGATGAGCTGAACTATCATGTCTTCAGTATGTCAGCACTTTCATTCCAGATCCTGTGAAGGGTCAACCCTGGTTCATGATGTTTGGGCTGAAACTGCCTGTGGTGGAGAAAATGTCTTTCAGTTAGCCTGTAATGACATCTGTTTTTCTGCAGGTAAAGGTGTGTTTTTCTCCAGGTTCAGGTGTGTTCATTGGTTGTTCATTGGTTGGGTAGTCACAGGTGTGTTCTGGTGAAAGTTTACCAGACTATGTTCTCTAGTCTCTAGCTAAAGTCTTTGGGCATTGCCAATATGTAAGTCCTGCTAGACATACCAGAAAGATTGCCTGAAGTCAGAACTACTCAGTGAACAGAACCAGGACCAACACTCGAAAGGAACAAACTTATCAGCATTTTTGTTAGAACTGTGTCCTGCAGAGGTCTGAAAATCAGAAATACACGAAACACTGAACAAATGAAGAGAAAAGCAAAAAAAAAAATGGTTATCATTTGTGAGTAACGGATTAAGTAGCTGAAACCCCCTGATACTGAGCCAAAAATGCAGGACGATCAAAAACGGGGTAACTGCATGTCAGCCATATATCATTTAATAAAAAAAAAACGACTGAAGTATCCTGAAAAACTGAGCTCCTCCAGGCTGGAGGATCACAGGTACATCACACCTGGGGGGAGAGGAGCTGTTTCTGCATTTACATTCAGTCATTTAGCAGATGCTCTTATTCCGAGCCTCTGAGGAAGCAAGCAGTGCATATAATATGGCAAATGTGACGCTGGAGTCCAAACGTGTCACTGTTTCTGTATCTATGTCACATTTTGCGCAAAAGTGTTCATGCATAATTCATCACTGTGGTAACCGAAGTAGCATGCATTAAAAGAAAGATTTTACCCACGTGTCTGAGGCTTTGACACTGTGGTACAGTGCTAAAAAGCAACGAGTGTGCTAGCCCGTGGGAAGGTAAGACCCACCTGAGCAGGTGGGTCTTTAGTCTGCGGCAGAAGATGGTCAGTGTCCTGAACCGTGGTAGGACACCCAGACCACTATCCGTTTCAACATCTATCTGCATTTGTTTTGTGTGAAAGAAATCAGTTTGAAATGCTTTGTGTCAACGCATTATCTTTACACCTGAATTTCTGCTGAAGGATCAAAACGCACTCCCGGCCATCTTCTTTAATCAAGCGTGGACTCCTCCCTCATTTCCCCAAGCAGCTGACTACTCTCTCCGTTTCGCACCCTCCACTTGGCAGCTGAAGTGCTCGTGAGCATTTGGTCCTTCCCTCGTTTGGAGGTCATTTACTCAACAGGTAGTCGCTTCCTGTGAGAAGTGCTCTTCTGTTGAATCAATGAGCACTTGGAGGTGGAGAATAGCAAGTGAAGATGGTGGGTATTTATGAGTGAAGCTGAGAGCATGGCTCCGTTCTAATGAATAGACTGTGGGTGCCGTTTGAAGCTGTTCTCATTGTTTTCTTTTTCTTCATTATCCCGATCGACACGGCCAGGCTTTGCTGCGTCTCCTCTAATGGACGGAAAGAATGCTTCCGTTTTTAAAAACAAACGGTTTCAGAACAGACACTGACCAGTAAAGTCTGATTGTTTGATGTGATCATCATAAGGCCAGTCTTAAAAACAGAAGCTGCAATGAAACAGAATTCATGATTCAAGAATGCAGTTCTGTGGGCAACTTAATTTTCTGCAGGTTAAAAATGATTGTGAGAATAAAGTAAAATCTCAACCCCTCAATCCAACTGTCAAACCTTTTCATTTGACATACTCTTCAGCCTCAAAATATGGCATTATTACTGTAACATAGTGGACAGTACATCTTCTAAATGCTTCATACATGAAAATAAAAATGATTAAGATGGGAGTCCTTGCAAAATACATCAAAATTCTCTGCCCATTTCATCTCAAAACACATTTAACAATGCCCAATTGACCTCATGCTAAAGAACCCCTCAAACAAATTAGCTTCTAGCATCTTCTCCAGGCTGGCTGCTGGGTCCCCTTGTGCCAGGGTCTCTGCTCCACTGATTTGTATTTAAATGGAAACATTACCAATATTAAAACAGGGAGGGGCATCGCATAAATGAATAAATCAATAATTCAGGACTACACTTGGGTAGTTTAATGAGCCGGTTTTCACTGAGCGGTGCATTTTTCAAGTGCGTTCTGCACTAAGCTCGTTACAGTTAGCTGGACGCTCCGTTTATAAGAGAACGGAGGACGTGCGTTTAACACATGCAGAGCCTCCGGTCTACTGTACATGTGCCACGAACAAGGCACCCGGACAGTGAGGATTAGAGAAATGCTTTCAAATGCATTCTCTGCTACAGAAAGCATAATGCATACAATATTTACAAAGCTGAGCTCTTGGAGTGTCTGAAATGTGGGCCATGTACCGAACAGCTTTCTATTCCATCTCCTGCAGTTTGAGATGGCCTTTGGAAAGCAACAGGATTATCATCAGCTGTATACAAATACAGGATCTTTCTAAACAGGCAGCACGAGAGCTGCATTCAGAGTCATTTGTTGGATTATTTTTTTACTAATATTGTAACAGAGGTTATTATATATTGCTTTGTATATTTGTTTCTTTTTTCCTGGTTTCGCTCTGAGGCATTGAAACAGAAAAATTCCTCTCTCTCAGTTTCATTTAGAATGGGAGTTTTTGGCATGTGTGTAAGTTAAACACAAAGCACAATTCAACTCAGCACACCTCATATGCTTTCCTACAGAATGTGACATCATTCTATCGAAGCTAACTATGTGCAGCTATTGTAGGTATAAGGTACAGTGCAGGTGTTTTGCTTTGTTATTGACTTGTTATTGTTATGCTTTATCATGTTTGAAATGTTTGAAAATAGAAATATAATTTCCTCCCATTCAGTGAAGTTCATTTTAATCAGTTACATTGGAGTGAAACTGATTAATGCGTGAATTGGCACATTAGCATTACTTACAGTTTCCTTGTTTTATTAATAAGTTGGCTTGAAAAAGCCAACTTGCTGTTCTGAAAATATTTCTTCTTATTGCATCCGATTTTAACTCCTCCTGCAGCTTTTCAGCTACAGTTAGCTATGTTGCTTGCGCTTTTTGCAGTCAGTCAGTAAGAAGGAAAGAAGGAGGCGAATCAGACAGACAGCCAGACACATGCACACACACACACACACACACACACACACACACATGCACACACACACACATGCACACACACACACACACACACGCACACACACGCACACACACACACACACACACACGCACACACACAGACACACACACACACACGGCCTAAGGATGGAAATGATTGTGTGTGACCCACAGGGCCTCTGTGGGGGGTTGGATATGGGCTATTATCAGCTGTTTGTGCATTTCCACCACACTAAAAGCACACATTAAGCTTGGAGCCTTTCCACCCATATCGCATCCCCTGTGGCTGTGATGTCAGGGGCTCTGAGGACACTGGCAGTGAGAGATGGGAGTGGCAGGGCCAGATGGGCAAATCACAAACCCGCAGGTTTCAGCTGCTGCTGGAGAATTAAACACCAGCACAGACCAAACTGAATCACAGCTTTATGAATAGTTTATATGTAAAATGTAAGTGGTGCGAGCGTGTTGTTGCGTTAAGCGCATGGTTGTTTCTCTGTGTTGTTTCTGAGAGCCTGCCTCTGTGAGTAGGTCAGAGCTGCAGAGCACATGGGGGACTGAGGTTTTTCTTAGGGCACTGCGTCCACACCGGAAGGTCATGGGTTCAAATCCCGATCAATGCACTTCTTTATCCGCACATCCCTCCCCTCATGCATCTCTTTGTTCAAACACACCTTCACACACACACCTCTCTCTAAACACATCCCTCTCTCCAAACACACCTTCACACACACACACCTCTCTCTAAACACATCCCTCTCTCCAAACACACCTTCACACACACACCTCTCTCAAAACACATCCCTCTCTCCAAACACACCTTCACACACACACCTCTCTCAAAACACATCCCTCTCTCCAAACACACCTCCACATTCACACACCTCTTTACACACACACCTCTCCATACAGCTCTTTCTCCAAACACACTTCTCCACACAAACACATACACACACACACTCGCATCTCCACACTTCACTCCTCTTCAGTGGAAGGACGTGCCACTCGGTCTGCAATAAGAGGCAGCAGACAACTCTGAGTGCAGGTTAATGGATCTAAGCACCTCCGGTACAGAGCACTACCTAAAGAGGCAACTGCTCAAAGTGGTGCCCATCTTTGTTTAAAGACCTTTTCAAGCACCTTCCGCAGTGTGAGGAGTTATTCAGTCAGTTATATTCCGGTGGCTGAGAAGAACAGCGTGGCTTTCGGTCAGTACCGCGGTGTGCTGCTGAGGGCACCGCACCACTGTGCTCCAGCTCCATGCCCTGATTCGCCTCCTTACCGTCTGAGTGCATGAGCCACGCCAACAATGCCTTCATGCGAGGACAATAGAGAAATCCAATCTAATCTGATCCGATATAATCTGATCTACGTGGGCTAGACTGTATACGGCATGAATTTGAATTGGGTAGAGGTCCCTTTCCATTCGGGGGTGGAGAGCTGTGAAAATAAATGCATGAAACCTGCTTTTCAAACTTTTTAATCCCACTGCAAAAAAAATAAAAAACTCATTTTAAAGAGTTTCATTATTTTTCGGTGGCAGATATCGCTTGAAAGCATTACCCGATATGACGCAGACAGCCACAGCAATGTCGGCCTCAAGGTTAGTGTGACAAAAAAAAAGAAACAAAAATAACTATTGGGATTAACGACAAAAAAAAAAAAAACAGTCTCACAGTGTACTCTTCAATTTCATTTTATTTCTCATCATCACCCCAACCCCTGTAATCCAGAAATCCAGCCTCTGCCGCCGGGCCTTAACGCCTCAGTCCACAGGAGGGGAGGGGGGGATGTAAATGTGAAGATTATGGGAAATAATAATTATCCCTCCGCAGACCTCGGGTGTGCACGGGAGCGGCCTCCAGGTTCCTCAAGGTCAAAGCGGCGCAGCAGTGCAGGGTCACCCTTGGGGCCGGCTCTGACGCTCGGATACATTATTCAGATGCAAAGGGAGAAAGGGCGGCTTTTTCATCTCCATGTGAAATCAGAACCGCAAACCCCCGTCTCTCTCAGGCACGGTGATGATCAGCAGTGTCAGGTCGCCCAGGACGCAGCCGCACCCCCCCTCCCGTCACAGTGCTGGGGGGTGGGGTGGGGAGGGGCAACCCCCGCCCACCTGCCCGTGTATCTCCTGCCCCCGCTTTCCGATGGGACTGGTAAAAGCACACTCCATTAGGAGGGGAGGAAAACAGCCTGCGTATAAAACCAGGACTTCACGTCTAAAACTGTCTGTTCCCATTAATTTTCTACAAAGTGGATTTCCCCTGGAGCACGCTGGCCTGAGAGGAGGAGGAGAGCTGTAGACGTCCTCGTATCCGGGACACAAAGTTTGAAAGGATTTTTTTTTCCTCGATAATTACAGCAAAAGCTCATCGATTCTTCTGATAGAGGGGGAAAAAGGACGAGCCCCACGCTAACGGTTGACGGTAGAATCGCCGTGCCTCTTAACTGCGGGTCGATGTCTAACATGGATCGTTTTTTTTCTGTGTTTAATATTGAGTGCTGATTGATTTTCTGGCGCTCGCTCTGTGAGTGTCTTTTATGTGACCGCGCCCTGTGTGAGCACAGGAGAGACGTCTCTCGTGGACTTGTTTGTCACAGTGTCGATGTTCTCATTTGGAATGGATCTGGGGTGTGTGCTTGTTGCTTTTCTGAAAATAAACAAACTGCATTCTGGGAACCTTGAGGCACATCCTGCCTGGAAATCTCTGAAGCGTCCCACACGCGTCATGGCAGATTCATGGGTGACCGTAGCTTTCATGCCAGACTGCGTGGCTGGACAAGGCAAACGGTTACTGCAGCCTGATTGTGCTAAGCGGGCTAACACAGAATCGTTATTCCACACCTGAAACGATCTGTCCGGTTTTCCTTGGTGTTTGTTACTGTAACTCTCTCCTACCCTTTGCCCTGTTTTCTCTCTGCATCGGTGACGCCTCCTCTTTGCTATCCTGTGCGGTAACTCTGTGGGCACAGATGAAAACACAATCCCTGGGGCCTGCACTGCCAGCAATAAGTCACACTTGTGAAGGTGTAGAAACGCAAAGCCTTCTTCCTAAGCTTAGAGAGCTTTCACACAGCTGTGCATGCGGCACAGCTCTTTGGCACAGTTCCATCAACAGGCACACTGGACACTGTGTGTCACTTTGCACAGGTTAGCTCATGTCTCCCAGAATGCCACACTCCCTGCTCTCCATTGCAAACTCACTCTTCATGAAACTGCTGTCAGAAATATCCCAATGCAACCACAGCGCCCGAATTCCTACTTACCAGCAGAGCTTCTGGTCCTTCTTGACTCTGCACACTAATAGCAAATCCTATGGTCTACCTTACAAAACTCTGAACACAAACACAAGATTCACTTCACTTCAGAATGTTTTTGTGAAGAGGCTGGCTGAACCCTTCTCACATAAGAAGGTTTCTTTTAAAAGGAAAGGAATTGGAATGGAGACGTTGAATGAGTGGTTAATAAAGAGGTAAAAAATAGGCATAAATAAAATGGCTGAAACATGGACAAAAAACACTCAGACCCAAAGAGTTTAAAACTGGCTTTGCTTACCTTGCTCTCTCTGATTTATACCACCTGATGGGCGTGGTCCAGCAAGCAAGCATTTCATTTCCAATCCAATGCCTGTGCAGCTACACACACACACACGCACGCACACACACACACACACACACACACACACACACACACACACACACACACACACACAGAGTCCCCTGCATCCAACCTGGCTGAACTGAAACTGATGTGAGAAAGCCTAATTACTGCAAGCTTTGCAATTACTGGAAACCCAGGGCCTTATTTACACACATAAATACTTCATTCATCCACTAAATACAGGAAGGAAAATAGATGCACGTATCTGTAAAACTATGCTGTCTTCACAGTTTTATCCTCAGTTGTTTTAATGTTTCAGCCACTGGAGACACTGTCGTTTGAAAAAGAGCTTGATCTGCCAGCTTGATCTGAACGATTTCCATGTTATCCCTGACCTCAAGGCTAAAAACGTTAGCGTGTGCGCTGCGATTCCTCAGACGTATGACCCTCCTCCTCCTGTTTGCGTGCATGCTTCCTCTTTTATTGTGCTGAAATGGAAATTCATTGAATTACTGCTGTTGCGGGCTCTTCATCTTGAGGAAGGACAGATGCCCCCCCCCCCGGAGGCTCTGGGACGGTATCAGCGTAGCTACCACTGATTGAAACATTACCACATGCACAGCCTCGGTCAGTGCACGCATTAAAACGAACCGCGCGGCACATAACTCAGCCGTGTGTCAGAGTGACTGATACTCTCCCCGCTGAACGGGAATCCTGACGTGTGGGGAGATGAATACAAAAGTGTGCAAAAATGCTAAAACTCCAGAGAGATGATCACGGTTCAGCCGGGGGGGAATCAGAGGGGCTGATCCAATTCGGGCCGGTCACCGTGCAGGCTTTGAGTTGCCATGGTTACGAACAGTGTAAAAAAAAAGTGCCACTGTACCCTATAAAGAATCCCCAGTCCACAGCTCTGTGTTTGAGAGAAACCTCTGCATTATCAGTGTAAAAAAAAAAAAGCAAAGGACTCTATTCAGCTGAACAGAAACCTGCATTGTGCTTGCAGTAATGGGTTTCAGCTACTGAGTCAGTTCTTTGTCTCTCTCTTTTCTTTATGGGTTTCTTACAAAATTATTTTTCATTAAATTCATTGTTCGGCAAATTATGTTGTGTAAGGCACGGGGAAAAAAATCCATCCAAAACTTAGATTTATTACTCACATAAGGAAAATGCTCATTACAGTTAGACTGCGTAGGCTATAACACTGAAGTTATGACCCACTCAGTTTTAGTGTGTAGTATGTGACACGAGGTTGGCTGATTGATTTATAGAAACACACCCATAGATGCTTTATAGTGCTTTACAGATTCCTGCACCACGGAATTTCAAGGTGACCTTCAGATCTGGCGGCTGACTATGTTCCACGTCTCCCTCTTGATTACGCTGTGAGTGAACACCACGCGTAGCATGAAATTGCGTGCTGTTCATGGGCTAACTCAGAGCGCACTGAACACACAGCTGCGCCTGTACCCCGCAGAGGCCACGCCCGCGTTTCCGGCTTTGAGCGAAGTGCCCCTGCGACAGCGACTCTGGGAACTGCGTTCTGGGACAGAGCAACGCGGTGTAAATCTCCCCTGCGTCTCTCTCCTCGCGGGACAGGCGCACTGCACCCTCGGGTCACAGTCACCTGCATTAATTACGCCTCACAACTCATTTAATTACACAATTAAGCCTTTGAATTGCGGCCAGAAACATCTGAAACCGCATAACGATGCTTCCGAAGGTGGCCGGCTCAATGGGCCTGTAATTAAATAGGTGTCCTTGACATGGGCAAGATTATGTGCTTAGCCCCCCATTAAAGACTGGCACCCATTGCTACTCTGCTAAAGGGAAAAACAGCCATCCCAGATGCCTGCCTTCCAGTGATCTCAAGCAGAAATAAAATGAATTATTCAATTAATTAACA